>NC_091855.1:28517962-28820992 GCF_037783145.1 Equus przewalskii
TCTTCCAGGAAGCCCACTGTGAGACACCTCATTAGGAAAAAAGATACCCCTATCACCCAGGAAATGCCAAGGAATTTAGGAGCTCTGTGTCAGGAACCAGGGCCAAAGACCAAATATTAGAATAGAAGATGCTCCTAGCCCTCTTATCACTTAGGAAATTACAAGAGTTTTAGGAGCTCTGTGCCAGGACTGGAAACTGAGACCAATAAATACATACATATATACACATATACACACATATAAATATACATATATGTTTATATTATTTTATAATTTTCAACTGGTATTTTCTTAAAATGAAGATATATTGATTAGACAACTAGAGAGAAAATTCTGAATTCTAAATAAGGTCAAGGAAGAGTATTATCCAGTCCTACAGAGAGGACCTGGTAATGTTAATTGATCTTTTTATTGACAGGCCTAAAGTAAATGCATGATTTATTTAATAGATGATTGATGAGTTTGCCTTTCAAATTGAAAAGAAATATTTTGCGCATTCTACTGCATTCCTATTTCAGATTTAAAGCATAAAGTCTATGTAATTTTTTACCAATGTGCCAAATGGGGCTTATCGACACGTGACGTTTGGAATCCATGCCATGAGGCCATCTTACAAGTGAAAAAGCCTTATAAGGAGGTAATTCTGCTGCTGCTGCTGCTGCCAGGAATAAGTTCTTTGGTGAGGACTAAGCAGAAAGGCATTATGCCAAATTTCACACCAATTTAAATCGTGTTTGGACTAACCTTTAAGGATGGAATTGATTTTCTGTAACGAAGTTTTACCACCACTGAGAATATTCAAAAGAAAACACTATAAGGAATTCTAAAAAGAAATTCCTAAACTGTTTTGTGCAATGAAAACCCGATTGGAATAAGTTTAGAGCCTCCCATGGTGACGACTTTGAAAGATCAAATGCTCCTCGGACATAGAATTTCCAATACTTTTGGTAAAAAGTCTATTTTATGATTTTATTATCATATATATGCATGCAAATGAGGACCTGTCTGTACACACACCCCCCTGAAGACACACTGCTCCATTTGATATTTGACAGATGTCATATTATTTTTTCAAAAGTTTTAAGAATAGCACACTAAAACACGTCTTTCCCAGTATGCACCCCTCTGTGAATTTTAAGGAGTACAAAGCCTACCTTTGCCTCATTTACACTTTAACTCATCAAAATGTCACGCCATAAGAGACATTTGATATACAAAAGACAGTTGGGTATCTTTCTGGTTTTTCATTTCTCAGACACAGAATAACAACTTTAGCTAATAATAAAGAAAGCTATATCCTCATAAGTTAAGATAAATTCAGAGCTCAGAAAAAAGTTCTTTAAGTGTAATCTGTGATGAAATAAAATAAAATAGAAGGAAAAACTAGGGAATATCTGAATAGTTACTTAGTTTTATGCCCTTTATCAGACGAAAGAAGCAGGAAGAAGAAAGATGGGTGGTCTTGCAGCTTTGGTCAAGAGCCCAAAATCCAATTCTTATTCCACTGGATAACAATGACCTTTGAAAGAAATCTATATCTATATGTATATCTACATCTAAACAAATCCATACATACACACACAGAGACAGACAGAGAGGATATGTTTGTGTGTATGTGTGTGTGTATAGACAGATAGATGGACATATTGATAGATAGACTAACCTTTAAGGGTGGAATTAATTTTCTGGAAATAAATTTCACTACCACTGAGAATATTCAAAGGAAAACACTGTAGGCCTTGTAAGCAATTTCATATAGACTTATAAATCACATAATGTTCTCATAAGTCATGTGATGCTTATATAACGCATATAATATGAATATAATTATATATATAAGAATATACAATACATTTTATAAATAATATTCTTTGAACTTTTTCACAAATCATATTATGTTCAAATCTTAATCAGCTTTTTCCTAAACCAACTTTGTTTTTGGGAAGGGATGAGTGCCTTTATGAAAATCTTAATGATATTGCTATAAATTTCCTTGTTTTTTTTTTTTCTTTGCTGAGGAAATTTTGCCTTGAGCTACCATCTGCACGAATCCTTCTCTATTTTGTATGTGGGTCACTCCCACAGCATGGCCACCAAAGAGTGGTATAGATCTGTGGTGGGGATCTGAACCTGGGCCATGGAAGCAGAGCGTGCCAAACTTAACCACCAGGCCATGGGGTAGCCCGTTAAATTTCCCTGTTTTTTTTTTTTTTCTTAACTAAAATGTAATATTTCTGTCAACCTTAGGAGATATTAGAATACCTTTGTTGAATAACTGCTTTCACCTTTCTATACTGTTATCTACCCAGACACATTACCCAGTTATGGATCAAATCTAAGGTAATGCTAAAGAGGGCCTAAATATTAACAGATTTACAATCTAATTTTGGTTCTACTCCAAGCACAGTGATTTTCCAGTTTTGACTGAGGTCTTTTTTTTTTTTTTAACTGAGGTCATCACTACCTGTCAGTGGAAATGAACAAGCTTGAATTCCTTAGATAGGAGAGAATGCATTCTCTCACTGGAACAAAGCATTAGCGATGGATGGAATAAAATTTTATCAGAACTACTGACTTTAGCAAATCGAAAGGTCTCATAAACCAGTATAAAATTAGGTAGCTTATCAGTGAAAGAATCCCCAGAGGTTGTTATTTGATTGTTGGTGGATAAGAAGATGCTCATGTTCCCACCTCTTCCTCCTCAAACAGATAATAATAAGAGTCCTCATTGTGGAGTCTATGAGGAAGACAGAGAGAGCCCTTGCTCAAGTGTTTCTTAGTTTTGGCACTTTTGCATTTTAGTAAAATCCGATTTGGAAACTTTAACTTGGTAACTGACCACTTATTAAGAGCATAAGTTTTAGAATGAGGAGCAGTTTGTTTTGAATTCTGGCTTGCTACTTAGTTAAATACTTTGAGCAAGTTGCCTAACTATTCAGAGACCGGGTTTCCCCGTATGTGAACTGGAGAATGAGAATTCATTAATTCATGTTTTCATTCAAATAATTTTTGATTCTACTAAGTGTCAGACATTGTGCTATGCTCTGAAGGTAGAAGGATGTATACTGACCACACACAGTAGGCTCCCAGAACTTCCACTCAGTAAAGCAGATTAACATGCCCCCATGGAGTCACAGGAATGACTGTAAAGTTATAATTGGGATAAGTGTGACAAACGAGAGGTACTCATGTTATAGGAACGTAGAATGAGGGGAATGTGGGTTAATTAGGGGTGTTAGGTAATGCATTGGTATCAACTTTAGTTGAGATCGGGAAGATAAGCTGGAGTGAACCAATGAAGGAAAGGAAAAGAATATTCTGCTTTAGGTAACAACCACAGTGTCTCCCAAGGTACAAACAGCATTGGCAGATACAAGGGATAGAAAGTAAAGCCATTGTGCCTGAGGGAAAACATACATGTTTGTACCCATGCATGCACATATGCATTTATGTACAACATATACGTCCTAAGCATAAAATAGAATCACACTTTACAAATTTTTCTGCAACTTGCATTTTAAAAAATGTTATATATCATAGATATTTTTCATGTCTGTTCATGTATATCTACTTCATTCATTTTTATGATTGCCTTGGTTTCCATTAGGTTTAGCACTATAATTTAACTATTCTTCTACTGATAAAAATGTGAGATTCTTTCTCATTTTTTATTATAATAATGCATCAGTGAATGTTCTTGTACCTATATCTTACTCAATCATGTTATTTCAGTAAGATAGTTAGACTCTTGCTTGTAAATACACAATAGGCACAGAGACATTGCCTGTGCCTCACGGGAATTTTGGTTTAAAGAGAGGTAAATAGTCACGTGAGTAAATTCATAATTAAAACATTGGCAGACATTCTGAAGGAAAGTAAAGCATCCTATAAGGCCGAGGAACCTGATTTCAACAGGTGATGGGCCAGACATGGCCTCTTTTATGCAGAGACAGAGCACCACTTAGCTCCTTAGCCACATGAGGCTGGTATCTGTGGGGATTCAGGGAAGAAAGAGCCTTCCCATCTGACAAAGATGGCTAAAGGCCTGTGTGGGAGCATGGTGGGTTTGAGGAACATGTACACCTGAGCATAACGATACTAAAGAGAATGCCAAGAAATGAAGAAGAGAGAAATAGAGCTCAGCTATGCAAGGCCTTGCAATTTTTCTTTGCTTTTGGCGCACTGAGATTATCAGTTCTCTTCTATTCCTTCCTGTCCCATTTGAATTAGTGAAGCTGACTAACGGGGATCTACCTTGTCAGTACTCTGCATCTTTCCCACATTTATACTTTTTAAGCCACCTATTCGGAAAAGACCACAAGCTGTACGTAAGAATCACTGGAAAGCTGGAAAACTTAAAAAATGTCGATGCTTTTGCCCACCTCCATAAGTTCTCATCTAATCAGTCTAAGGCAAATCCAGGACATCAGCATTTAAAAAAAAAAAAAATTCCTTGGTTAGAACCAGGCATGAGAACTAGTGTTCTAAGGCAGTGCTTCTCGAGCTATAATGTGCACATGGACTAGTTACAGGTCTTGTTAAAACACAGACTCTGATTTAGCAGGTCTGAGTGGGCCTGAGATGATGCTTTCCTGACATGCTCCCAGTGATGCTGAAGCTGCTGGAATGAGGACCACACTCTAAGGAGCAATTATCTAAGGGACTCAAAGTGGGCTCATGGTCATATAATCAATAGCCTCTCTGATCCCAGCTCGGGAGGGGGAGAATGACAAGAGATGGGATACAGGGTCAGGAGACCTATATTAATTTATCTATAGTTAATAAACATAATTTATAAGTATAATTTATAAATTTATAACTTTTGTCCAAGTCACTTTAACCATCTTAAATATCAAATGAAAGAATATGTATTTCAAAGGTCCCTCTGGAAGAACAAACGAAATAAAAATCTGAATATATTTCATAGCATATTATAATTACTACTACTACTACTAAGTGCAATTATTAGTCATTACAGCAACCAATTATTGAGCACCTACCATGTACCAGACACTGGTTTAGTGCTTTTCCCATATATTGATTCTAGTTTTATTATCCCCATTTTACAGAGGAATAATCTGGCCTTCAGGGGCTAAGTTACTTATAAACTTTAGAATCTTACAAATTTATTTTATCTTTATTGTCTTCTTCTGAGGTGCTGTAGATCCCTTATTTAATTGGTCCCCGGTTCATTCTGATTTGTAACTAAATGCCTCACTTTCTTTGGTTCCTAGTTTGTTCAATTATCCAATTTAAAGTTATCTCTCACCAAGGCTTTGGGGGTGAAAGTAGGCACAAAATGTATTCAAGAAAATGGTTCTTAAAAGAAAAAATATCCTGTCTTCCCCCCTCCCAATTTTTGTGTGTGTGCACATACACACATTAAAATTTAGCTCCAACTCTTTCTCCTGCTATTAGCCCTCACAGCTGTGGCCTTCAAACAGTGCTCTGCCTTTCCAGAATTATCCAGAGAAATCATTTAACTCTTTGTATCACAATGCATGAGTTAAACAAAACTTTTTTTATCTCAAACAATAATTTAAAAACAGACCCCAGCATACACATATAATGCTATGATTTACTCTATATTTACTGATACCTAATATTAGCTTAATTCTGGTCTTTTTGTAATTAGAACATGTAGGTTTGTATGTTCTTAATGCCTCTATTTTAAAATGTTGCCATTTAAGGGAATAAACTAGCAGTACTTATATACACTTCACAACAAAAAGCCAAATAAAAATTCTGACTTTTGGCATTCTCTGTTTCCTTTTTGCCTGGTTTGCAGGTGCTCTATGGCACTATAATTCTTGCGGTCTTGGCATATCTTCAGAGTAGAGGGAATTACTATTTTGTGGAACTGAAAGCACGAAATGTAATTAACATTCCTGTTTTATGGTGTTAGTGATAGAAAATTTATAATTTTTATTTGAAATGTGAAACTATACTTTAATATGGCTTTAAAATCAAAATGTAAAAAGAAGGCGTTAGTTTCTTACTGCTATTGAGATGTTCTTTATATTTTACATATTAACCTATTCTCCTAAGAATAGAATCTCTTTTTCTTTAAGATCTAAAACATAAAAATCTATTCACCAAGTATGCTTCTATATCACTGTTTGTCTCCTCTGCCCACCTACTGTTCATATCCTCTTCTTGGTTTCACACAACTATAAAAGCACACGGAAAACACATCAAAAATATGACAGAGGTGAATAAATGTGTATGGAGAGCATCAATTTTTTTGAAAGAAAAATTATACTCCACCAGATGACAAAACCTTCAGAGATGAAACGAAAAATTTGGTTAACTCACTCTGTCTCTACGTGCTGTGTAATGGCTGGATATTCAGAAGTATTTCAAGAAATGACTTAAATTTCCACTTTTCCTCAGGGAATTTAACAACTTGCTAGCCAAGAACGTGCATTTTTTTGTGGGAATTTTGTATGACATAAGAACTGTTTCTGAAAGTAGGGTGTCATTCTGTATAAATCTCAACAGAATTTTGCACATAATCCTTAAAGAAAGAGAGAGACAGAGAGAGAGGAGAAAGAGGTCATATAATATACATTATTCAAGAATTAAATAAATTTCATAGCATACACTGAAGTGCTGAAAGATCAGAATGCTGTCTAACCTGCAATTTTGAAGAAGAGATAGGAATTCCAACGTGTTACACATTTTTAGCATGCTGGAGCATGGCGAGAGAATATGAGTTTCTCATCAGGAAGGGAATTTTAAGTATGGAACTAAACCGAGATTTAGCCAATTTTCTTTAAGTTTGGGCATTTATTTTGATGTTAATCTGAACAAAGAGTCCTGTCTTTGGGAGTAAATACATAACAATTGTTAACTGGTTCTCTTTTTGGGGACTTTTGAAAATCATGTGGCAAATACCAATGGGAAAGAAGCAGAATCTGTTTTCAGCAAGCTATCCACAAAGTCTCGGTACCAGGGAAAGGAAAGAAACTGTTGTTGAGAGTTTCACTCACCACATTTGAACAGCTAGTCAATAATTTGACCTCCCCAGGCAAAAGACATGGCATTGCTAGAGAGTGAAAGTTCATAAGTCAAGAGCCTCGGGTTGTAGAAGTAACGGGAGAGGGGGAAAGCGTTGCTGGGCAGAAATCATGTTGAAAATGAGCGAAGCAAAAAGAACAGGACATCCCCCTCAAGAAAACAGGAATACTTGCAAGGTCATCCAGGAAAGAGGATAGATCTGATTTGAAAAGGATCTCAGATCACTAATCACGGGCTTCTGAATAAAGAATGCAGAATGTGGAGGAAATGAAAGCTTGAGATAAAGGGAACAGGACAATTCAAATACTAAAAAAAGTATAAAATGCTTTGGGGAGAGTACAGTTCTTTTTTGCAGTCAGTCAAAAAAGATGAGATAGCATAGGTGTAATATTTGTTTCTTCAGTCTTTCTTGTCCCTGAGAAACTGAGAATATTTGCAAACTGTAACTTATAACTGTTGCTATTTTTTAATATTAATAATCACCATCCTCACGAATATAATTATATCGAGTCCCTACTGTTTTGAAATATTTTCTGACTCACGCTATAGCTATAATAAAATGCATTAAGTAATCTAATATTAATTGCATATTTAAAGTGAAGCTAAAATTCTTGGTTCATTGCACTGTGTTTCCATTATAGCCTGTTAACATCTTCAGTCTGGCAAATCTTAGAGCAGTTTATTGGTAGATTGTTCAGGAAGAAGAATTGTGGGCCAATTCTGCTCAGAGCCTGGCTTCAAAATCAGCCCATTCTTGGTGCAATGTGTCTAAACTTCTTTCATGTGAGGACTGGAAATTGAGGAAAAACACCTTCTGAATGAATAAAGGTGTCAAGGTAGGGATGAGCACTGTCATATAATTTGTTTGCCTCAGTAGCTAGGAGCAAAATAAGTGAGAAATTTGCTGGAATATGGAGAGCAAAGTCTGGCAATATTTGATTGATATAAACAGCTTTGCCAACTTGTTGGGCCTTTCAATATGTACGTTTTCAAAGGGACACTGAATTTAAAAACTATAGCAATTTATGTACCCTACTTCCCACTTGATCACTCTCTATATTAATGTTCTAAACCACGAACAATTAAAAAGTAAATTTTTTTCTTACTTTTCATTTTGCTTCAAATATTTTTCAAGAGCCAGTACTTAACCAAAACCAGCTGTATCTTCAAGTCCCAATCATTATTATGGAGTCTTTTCTAAGAGCACTTTGATTATTTTAATGTGGTTTAATTTTGAACATTCTAGTAAAATCTTATATAGGACACAAATGGAAAAGCCTAGTCAGTCTTAAAGCCTTTAGAGTATATTTTTCATTTCTTTCCATGTTTACATCATCCATTCATATTGAAGTTCCTGAATTCGTTTAGGGCATTTTCCACCCAATAACTTTCCTTAAGGTCCCTGTACATAGAACACATGCAATCAGATGTTTTATTCAGCAAATGCATGACAAACTTACTCTTTTAGGCTGGGACTACCTGATAATGGTATGAGAGAAAATATATATTCTCTTCTTAGTTTTAAGGGGAATTGAAAAGTGGGGGAGAAATCATGTGAGGAGTCCAAGTCTGTTGTTGAAGCGTGCTCTCCGATACAACTAGTGTCAACTGAGCAAAAAGGTTTGAGCTTTTTTAAATTTTTTTTTCTACTGAATACATGTAAAGAGGGCACAACATGATATAGTGATAGATGCTCCTAAGTTTGGAGTTAGACTGTGTTCTAAACATTATTGATCCCACATGGTGGGAAAGTTAATTATCAGATTTGCAATTCCTCCCTCTATAAAAATGGGAACAAGTCCAACATTTCAGAGAAATTCTAAGTAGTAGGAAGAATGTAAGTGATCATAATATATTACAGTTTACTATCCATCTGGCAGATAGTGATGAATATTATCTGGATAGAAAAGTAAATATGCAAAAAGTAAAATTTCAGTAAAAGGAAGACGTGATTGTATCATCAAAAATCCCCTTAAATAAACGGTAGTGCTTTATTTAGGCCTAAACAAGCTCATATCATCTGATTTACTTGTAGCTGAGGCTGAACTGATTTCCAGAATTGCACGCTAACTTCATTAACGATATCATTTCTTCTTATTGATGTCCCAGTGAATGCATTTTCCTTGTTTCACTACGTAAGATATTCACAGTTCCTGCCAGTTCACAACCCTTTTAGGGACTCTCTTGAGTATAATCCCATTAAAAGGACAATCTTCTGTGGACCACCATGGAATGAGAAATGTCTAGTCCATAAATCAATGGCTATAGTTACTGTATGCCAGAGCAAAATCTCCTTATAATAGGAGAGTGATATTGTGATATAATAAGAAATATACATTTGGTCTTTGTCCCCAGTTCCTGGAACAGGGTGTAAAAATCCCTTATAATTTCCTGAACGGTGGAAGTGAGAGGAGTATTTTTTGTTATTCATAATAAGCCCTTTTCAATCACACCTCAATTTATGCTAAAGAGGTGACTCTTTTTTAAAAATTTTGAGGTCATAACAGTTTATAACATTGCGAAATTTCAGTTGTACATTATTACTTGTCAGTCACCATATACATGTGCCCCTTTACCTCTTAGCACCCATGCCCCCCAAACCCCTTCCCCTCTGGTAACCACTAATCTGTTCTCTTTGTCCATGTGTTAGTTTATCTTCCATGTATGAGTGAAATCGTATGTTTGTCTTTCTCTGTCTGGCTTATTTTGCTTAACATAATACTCTCAAGATCCTTCCATGTTCTTGCTAATGGGACAATTTTGTCCTTTTTATGGATGAATAGTATTCCATTGTGTGTGTGTGTATATATATATATATATATATATACACACCACATCTTCTTCATACATTCATCAGTTCATCAGTTCTGCAGTTGGGTTGCTTCCATGTCCTTGCTATTGTAAATAATGCTGCAATGAATATAGGGGTGCATAAGTCTCTTTGAATTGTTGATTTCAAGTTCTTTGGATGAATTCCCAGTAGTGGGATAGCTGGGTCATATGGTATTTCTATTTTTAATTTTTTGAGAAATCTCCATACTGTTTTCCATAGTGGTTGCACCAGTTTGCATTCCCACCAGCAGTGTATGAGGGTTCCCTTTTCTCCACATCCTCTCCAACATTTGTTATTTTTTGTCTTGGTAATTATAGCCATTCTAATGGGTGTAAGGTGACATCTCAATGTAGTTTTGATTTGCATTCCCCTGACGATTAGCCATGTTGAACATCTTTTCGTGTTCCTATTGGCCATCTGTATATCTTCTTTGGAAAAATATCTGTTCAGATCTTCTAAAGACATGATTTTTCATGGGTCCCTAGAGATCTTCAGAATGGGGGCTGGTTCCCAGAGGAACCAACGATGTGATTAGAGGGGTGGAACTTTCAGCCCCATACCCCAAACCCTGGTGAGGGGAGAGGGATGACGATTCAATTAATCACCAATGGTTAATGATTTAATCAATCATGCCCATGTGATGGAACCTCCATAAAAACTCTGAACAAAGGAACTCAGAGAAAGTCCAGGTTGGCAAACACATCCACATGCTGACAGAGTGGCACACCCCAGATTCCATGGAGGCAGAAGCTCTTGTGCTTAGGATGCTTCCATACCTCACCCTCTGTACCTTGTTATCTGGTTGTTCATCTGTATCCTTTATAATAGCCTTTATAATAAACCAGTAACAGTAAGTACAGTGTTTTGCTATATTCTCTGAGCCATTATGGCAATTTATTAAAGCTGAGGAGGTGGTCCTTGGAACCCCTGATTTGTAGCTACATTGGATAGAGTATAGGTTACCTAGGGACCCACTACTTGAGATTGGCATTTGAAATGGGGCACAGTACTGTGGGACTGAGTCCTTAACTTATGCGGTCTGCACTAAATCTGGGTAGTTAGTCTCAGAATTGAATTAAATTTTAGGACACCTAGTTGATATCTGCAGAGAACGGAAGAATTGCTTTAGGTGACATATTTGTGAGTAGAGAAACAGTTTTCCTTTAGCAAGATTCTGAGGTTAACCTAAGACTCAAAATCTTTATCCACTAAAATGTATGCATTTGACTTGTCTTCTAAGTGATATGGCATCTGGTTTATTAAGAAAGTCTCCCAGATTAGGTTTAAGGATGTTTCTTTAAGTAAGTTACAAGAATTTTTTTTCCTTTTGTTCTCTAAAGCAGTCCTAAAGAAGCTGCATGCATTTCATAAGGGATAGTATTTTTGTTATGGAACATTTAATCATAAATCCAAATATCTTCCTCAAAAGAACCAAGTGACCCCACTCCTAGCTTCTGACCACAGCTGACCCTGGAACACCAAATTCATAGATACATGACATATTCTGGCCCAGAAAAGATGAACTTGACTGAAATCTCTCTCAGGAATTCGACATAAAAATACACAGATAATGAAAAAACTAGTGGTAAAAATTGAAACCAAAAAGAAACAGGCATAGGTGGATTCACAGCCACGAGAATGTATGGTAAGCCAAAGTTATGAGAAATCAGAAACAGTGAAGAAATGAGAAGATTAGGCTTTGCAATCATGGGCTATGCCTGGGGAACGGAGGCCACAGGGGTCTGAGATCTGCCAGACCTCCACTGGCCAAGATTTTAGACTTGGTGTCTGTAGATCAATGGGACACTTCCTTCAATAGCGGGTCAGTTATGTAATTTATTTACTAAGAGATCACTTTTTTTCTAATTGTAATTAAGATAGCCCTGATGAGAAAACAGAAATTGTACAATTAAAAAAATGACTAGAAGAAAAGGATATGCCTGAGAAGCAGGAGTATGGAACAGAAGCAAACATTCAAAAGAACTAAATCAATTCTTGATGAACCCTGAAGTGAAGATCTGAAATTTTTTTTGACTATGCTCCTAGAATTGCATTTGTTCATTCCTTTCCCGAAAGTATATTTAATCCTCCATAATGATCAGCTATATCAAATTCCTAATTTCTAATCACAGTTTTCTATATTCCTCCACATAACCATTCAACAAATTTCCTCCACTACTATTTAAGTTAGATGTAACTTCCTTCCCCACTATGAAAATAATCTGATTAGAATATTCAACTTCACTGTTTTCTATAGAAATAATTGTTCCACCTCTTCAGAGTGTGTGTGTGTGTGTGTGTGTGAGAGAGAGAGTGTGTGTAGAGGGAAGCAAAGTTATTCTCTTCTATCTGGGGAATTATTGTGTGTTTTATTCAATTCTCCTTCTATGATGGCTTCCGTAGCTCTTCCATATAAAACTCATTATATACATATCTTCCTATCCCAGCTAATTCATCAACCAGCGTATGCAGACATAAGCCTTGGCTCAAAGGAGATATGAAACTGACAATAGGGTTAATTTTTGAGATTTGGTCAAATCCAGAGAATAATATGTGGTCAGAAGGAATTTAGATTTTAGTTAAGTTAAATTAGTTTGCTGTTAACAAAAGACACACCTGGAAAAAATATACTCTAGAGTCCAAAACCATTGGGAGATTTTGAGGCTCAGAAAAATATATGATAGTATCAGTTTCTGGATTTGTTTCACATTTCTTAAGGGATAGAATTGGACAAGGTAGGTTCTAGAAGATTCCTTAAAGTCTAAAACATGATGATAGTCTATACATTTTATGAAACAAACTAAACGTCAATCAAGGCAAATATCAACAACTAATTTCTATGAAATCTTTAGTTGGAAAAAAGCTAGAGAATTGACTAAGTACTCAATGTTATCATGTTTTACCCATTGTTTTTCAAATACATGAGAAAGCACAAATTATGCTCACTATTATGCAATTATCACATAAAATAGCTTCATATGACAGAATTTCTGAATTACACTAAAAGTAGAAGATTAAATGTGAGAAGAGCTTGTCAGATGAAATTATATATATTGTCTTTCAAGTCAATACATAGTATCTATTTACAAGGCACAATATACTCAAACTTACCATCTTTATTCAAAGTAATATAAAATTGTAGTAATCTCCAGCCCCATAGCATAAAATATGAGGTACACACATCCCAAGGCTTACAAGAGGCACTGGGATAAGGGAAGATGATATGTGATACTTGTACAGTCACTGTCTCTCTGTCTCTGTCTCTCTCTCATACACACACACAAATTGGCACTGACATCACTGGCATTCCCCACAGCCTTTGATGAATTGTCTAATCTCAAATGTGTCACCTGTGACATCAAAATATTTGAGGGAAAAGGTGTGGTTCCACAATGGAGACAAGTTAACAGTAGTTCATTCTATTACTCTTCTTTAGTACAAAATTGTATTATCTAACTTTAAGCTAACTCTGAAAAAATGGACAAGTAACAAACATAGTTCTACAAAAAATTGTAGATTGACTACTATGAATATAAAGCATAGACAAGGAAAGAACAATAAAATAGCAGAACCATCACTTTCAGAACAAAGTCTTCATCAATTTCACTATAATATGTAATTTATATACGCATCTGAAAAGAAAGTGGCCCAAAAATTTCAAAATTATTAAGGTGCATATTTGAAGTGAAGATTTTATATACTTTATTGTAGACAATAAAAATATATATTCTTTCTGAATTTTTTTACTCGTCCTTAATAATAGGATGAAGTCATCCTAATGAGTATTATTAAATATAATTTATGTTAAGTGAGAGCCAAAATACTCAGTACCTTAAAAATAATTTTACACTCTTAATAAAGGAAATACACTTTATTAAAATATTTTACATATTCTTTAACTTATCCTTATAAAATTTCTATTTGAGAATATTTTATAATATACATATAATACTAGTTCCACTGTGTGTGTATATAAATCAAATAAATACAATTCATGCTTTGGGAGCCCAAGGGTTGTTTTGTTTTTTGTTTTTGTGATTGTTTCGTGTTATTTCTTGTTATGCAATCAAGAAAGTTTAAAGACCGCTACTCCAGCCAACCCAAGGAAAATTGTGCATCAAGATAATCTTAACCAATGATACGCAATTTTTATTACATTTTCCTAGAAGAATAAGCATTTATATTTTATAACATGGGGAAATTAAAATATTATCTATTCAAAATATAAATAAGGCAATAGTTAATTTTAAAAATGAGTAGGACCTAACAATAAAAGGAAATTTACCAGTTTCTATTGTCTGAACTTTCATGGAATATTACCTCCTAAATTTAGAGGGCAACTTTAGAGAAACTGTAATTTAGTCTTTCATCACATTCAAGATTTCCTCCCTACAGCATTCCTAATATTCAATATTTGGAACTATTTTGTCATTGCTCTTCAATCCCAGGAAGACTTTTCCTTGACAAACAATTGTTTTTATAGGATAGATAATTCTACTCGTTAGACTCTTTTTCTTAATTGAACTTTTTATCCCTTTCTTCCTTTGTCCTATTTATGGTTTCTAGACTAATCCAAAGGAGGCCTCTCTTCCAAATACAGTTAATGGAATGCTTGAAAATAACTTTCATATATGTTGTTCAGTCTTCTCTATTGGCTTAATATTTTCATATCTTTCAAACAATCCATCTTTTTATAAATGTCTTTTCTTTTCACCAACCTGATTAATATAAAATGGTTTATAACATCCCCTAAATGTAGTGGTCAAAATTGTAGCCATGATTCAAGCAACAGTCCTGACAATATAAGTATTTACCAGGAGTTTTGGGTTTTAATCACTTTTGTATGCTCACAGCACACAATACATGGCTTTTCCTCTATAGGGCTCTGATAATTATGCTTGCAATGATTGTGTATAGTGGTCCACATGGATCTCATCAACACAGAAGACAATATGAATATTAATCTCCATACCCATTCTTCTGAAGGATAAATGTGTGTGTATGCCTACTTTTCAGTGTGGATTTCCTGGAAACAAAGCTCCCCACCACCAACCACCTCCTTAATGCCCACCTCTTACTCACCAACACTGTCATTTTTGTTAGGAGATTTTTTTCATTTCACAAATTAATTTCCTTTAAGAAAATAGCTGGAGTTATTTAAAAGTGGGGAGGGAGAGATGGGGAAACATGGCACATTAGTAGAGGGAATTGTATGATCTTTCATGAAGAGGACGCAAACAAAGCATATGGAATTCTAGAGACATTGAAAGAAGAACAGACATATGCAAAAAGCAAAATGAAGGCCCAGAATGAAGTTTTACAGTGCTTGGGAGTTCGTTTTAAGCAAGCTTCATTCTACAAGGGTTACAATGAAACTCATGACTCGTGTCTGCCTGCAGAAGCCCCCATCCAAGGAGAACATATGCCAAATGTCCAGCTTAAAATATTTTTCTGAGAAACATGTTCATTGTCTTTGGGGAAAAATAAAGATTGGAAGATTTTACAGTACATAATAATATGACCTGAAATGAGACAATAATAGAACTATATGCATGCAGCCTGGGGAGTAGAAGCTGGAGGCAAATAAGAATAAAATAAATTAATAATTGAAAATTTATTGGCACTGCAATATGCTTAGCGCTAATTGTGTGCATAGGGTTCTAGGGCAAGCATAAAAGTTGACCTCTATGTTGGATAATCTTCCGTTCTATTAGGGAGATGATGACAATGATGATGATGGTGATGATACATGTCTAATCTGAATTGAGTACTTACCATTCTGACAAGTCCTTTTCACAGAATAAGTAATTACTCACCATGAGCCTACCAGTTAGGTAAAGCCACACTAATGAAGAAAGCGAGGCACATAAAAATTAAGTAACCTAAGCATTATTCCACACTAGTGAATGATTGGTTACAATTTTAACACTAGGTAATAACTGAAAGCCCATGCTTTTAACCACAGCTGCAGTCTATTGACTAGCAAGAAGAAATAATAAAAGATTTATTTTCTGATCATGCAATACATTTGGTAATACATTGACTACTAGAGAACGTTAAAAAAGATGGATATTGTTATAAGCCAGAGGTAGATCCTTCAGGGAAGATTTCATGAAGCATATGGGCCATGAGCTAGCATTTCAGTGATGACTAAATTTAGGGCAGCAGAAGGCAGAAGGCAAGGTATCCCAGCCTAGGGAAAAACAAACAATGAGCAAGGTTATCAATGCAAAATTGACATGGCATGTAAGAGGCAGAAAAGAAGATGGCATGTTCCAAACAAGAGTGAGGATACTCAATGTGAATGAAGCTAGTTGAAGAGTTAGTAGCTTCACAATGCAGAACCTTGAAAACCAGAGAGAAGCCAACACTGCAGGCACATTCTTAGATGAACTTAAGGAAGAGTACCTGTGAGTTCTGAGAAGACTAATGGGGGGGGGGGGAGATAGTCATGTGAAGGTAGACAAAAAGATGGGCAGGAGGAGGAGCCAGAATCAGAGGAAGCAGTTAATTTATTACAGCAACAGAGCCACAAAGTGATGAGAGTCTTAAACAAGAATATGGTGAGGTAAACAATAAAGATGATTTTAAATGAATTTTAAAATCTCTACACTGCAGAATATTTCTATCAGAAGATTTGTAAATGGATTGAACATTTACTTTATCCTAGTGGAATGCTGTTAAAGAAATTAAACTTAAATGCTGGTAGTTATGGTAGTTAAGAAAGAAAACTTCCAGTAATATGAACAGACTCAATTTTTCTCAAGAAACTATAGTTTTCCCTCAAATGTGATATTCTCTGTTATAACAGATTTTCTTAAAGAGTAACGGCCCCTTGAGAATAATAGACATTTCTCAAAACTTTCAGATATAAGTAGCTTGATAGAATTTACAGCTCATTTAAATGAACAGAAATTAAAAATTTTCAATTGCCACTTTATCAGCCTGAAATAGTTAATAACCTTTATCACCAGTGAACAGTTTGAAAAAGGGTGAAAATGAGTTAGTATTATGAATTTAGCTCTAACTAGCATTTTATCTTGTGATATGTACAATATTTTAGTTTAATAATTATTACATGCTTTATCCCTCTTCACTTATCTTAGTTGAAAAAAATCTAAATTGAAAAGCAGAGGAAAATAAGAATTATGCCTTGAAGGACTTGTGTTGAATTGTAAGAAAACAAATCACCCAAAATAAAATGGAGATAAGAACAATGTTTACATGTAAATTGGGTATGAGGCAGATGTGCTAGCAGATGTGTTTTGTCTTTTTGAGTAGACTAAAAGTTTTAAATTTAATTTTGGAAAGGAAAAGACAATGAAAAGTTACTATTTTTCAGTTATAATGGATGTCTTGATTTCCAATGTAACGTTGTCTTTTTCACAAAGGCTTTATTTTATGTCTAGTTCATTGCTATTGTTTAAAGATGCATAAGAAGAATATCTATCTTGCATTTAGTTAATCCAAAAATACTTTTGTCACATTTCGTACAAATTTGAAAGAAGGATAATAAAACTTTCAGAAGTGTATAAAACAGTTTCCCATTGTCTATCTAGAATGGTTGAAAATTAGAACATTAGTGTTGCTAGACATCCTGCTGCATTCCCCTAGTCCAGGGCCCCTCAAACTTTGAGAGGAACATGAATCATCTGAGACTCCAGATTTTGCATTTTCTATTCTTTTTTTTTAAGGATTTAGGGGATGGCTTTTTTTTTGGAGGAAGATATAGCCCTGAGCTAACATCTACCACCAATCCTCCTGGTTGTGCTGAGGAAGATTGGCCCTGAACTAACATCTATGCCCATCTTCCCCTACTTTATATGTGGGATGCCTGCCACAGCATGGCTTGACAAGTGGTGCATATAGCTGCACCCGGGATCCGAACCTGTGAACCTCAGGCCACCGAAAGGGAATGTGAAAACTTAACTGCTGCGCCACCTGGCCAGCCCCTTTTTAAATTTTTTGTAGGATTGGCGCCTGAGCTAACATCTGTTGCAAATCTTTTTATTTTATTTTATTTTATTTCTTCTTCTTCTCCCCAAAGGCCCCCCTCCCACCAGTATATAGTTGTATATTCTAGTTGTGAGCGCCTCTAGTTGTGCTATGTGGCTCACTGCCCAGCATGGCCTGATGAGTGCTGCCGTGTCTGGGCCCAGGATCCAAACCAGCAAAACCCTGGGCTGCAGAAGCGGAGCCCACAAACTTAACCACTCGGCCACTGAGCTGGCCCCTTGATTTTGTATTTTCTAACACACTTACAGGTGATGTTGATGAGGCTGGCCTTTGGACCTCATATTCAGTAGTGAGGCTCTAGAAGGCTCTAGAACATGTTTCTCTGGGGACTAATGACATTTTGGACTGGATAATTCTTTTGGGGGGGGGGGGGTTGTCCTGTACATCATAGCATATTTAGCAGCATCCCTGGCTTGCAACAACCAAAATGTCTCAAGGTGTTGCCAAATGCATCCTGGGGGTAAAATCATTGCAAGTTGAGAACTACTGCTCTAGAATATTCATTCACTCTTTCTTCCAGACGAGTGGCTTCCCTCTGGAGTATGTGTATCCCAGGGTATACACAGAGCTTTCCCATGACACAAAGAGTTCTGAGGAAATCAATTTCCAGATGGAGAATGTCCCTATGTACTCCTCTTCCTTAAACTGATCTGAGAACCTACCTGCAGCGTTGGCAATAGGCAATTTCTTCTTTCCTCTTCTCTCTTCACAGTTATCCTCAACCACTTGATAAAAGGTTCATCTCACAACCATCTTGAATATTACTGTGGTGCACTGGCCCGTATATAAAAACTGTGGGACGCCAAACTAAAGGATGATTTTAGAATTTGAAGCCTTGGTAACAAGAAGCCTCCTCTAATCAAGACATCTTATTGGGATATGTCTATTTATCTTTCCTGCATTTATTTTGTTAAGGACAAAATATGGTGCTTAGAAACAATGTGTTTTGGCTAACAGTGATATATTCTGAAACCAGATACATTGAAATACATTGTAAAGTCAGGCGGCAGACGCACACAGTGGCAATTTTTATTTAACTCCCTCACCTTTTCCTTCTTCTTCCTATTGTCAAAGAAAGAATACTTCCTGGAGTGTTCTTGAGACCAAAGTAGATGGTTCCGTGAGAAATAGAAGGTAGTAATGCTTTGTTCATCAAAAGAATAAACTTACGGCATAAGTATATGCCTTACATCTATTTATTATATTATTTGAATTTAAAGAGAGATGATGTCACAAGGATATGCATTAATAATACTGTTTGAATTGAAAAATAAAGTAAAATTTTTCTGAAAAAAAAATCTGAGTTGAACACAGAAAATGAGGATTTGCTTTTCTAATTAGCTTCTCTAACAGATATGTTTTGTAAACGGAATGAGCTAAAGCTGTATAAGCTCGAAAGTTTTGATGAAAATATATTTAGAACACATGTTAAAACAAAAACATTGTCTCAAAAGTTTTTGTGATAGCAAAAGTATCTATACACTGAAAACATTTGGAATTTTACAATCCTTTCTGATTGAATAGGTTCAACATGGGATCTCTGGATGAAAACGTAAAGGCATAATTAATTGCCATTTGATAAGTCTTGGTAAAACATTTTTAGCATCTTTCCTAGGCACTAGAAAGTGAATGACTCTAATAATTTGGGGGAAAAAATTTTGCAAGCAGATATTTCTCTACTTCTGTAACTGTACCAAAATTAAAGGAAGGCTTAATTGAGTTGACAGCTGATAGATTATTACAAATAATTCACAATAATTTAAAATTATTTGATAATTGATATATACTTGGAAGGAAGAAAAAATATGCTCGTTTATGTGAACACGCTTTCTTAGGGCTTGCAAGCACACAAAATGTAATTGATGTTGAACCTTGAATCAAACAAAGTAATTAAATTAAACAAAGTAATGTTTATCCATGCAAATATATGAACTTTGATACAAAAAGTCCATTCATCTCATTAAGAATGCATTTTCAGTAGCAGTTTGTATATTTGTGGCAGTGATGGAAGAGCTCTGCTTGGATCTCTCTTCAAGAAGTAACTTTCTATTGAGCTGCATGGCTTGCAGCTATTCGAAAGCATCTGGCTGTTAGTGCCTTCGAGATCTGATATTTCAGCTTTCCAGACAAGGCCATAATCTTCCGGGACAGCCTTCAAATGATGGCCAAGTAAGAGGTGATGTCTGGGCTTGGCCATTTGCTGCTCAGTGCAAGATTTCTCTAATGGGCGATTTTTGCTCTGCAGTCTCCATTGTGTTGGCAAGACTTCTCAGATACATATTGTGATCTAAGGCTTTGCCACCCAATTCTCCTCCCTCCTTCTTGTACTTTTCACAAGTAATATCCATTTCCTCTCCCCCACCTCACCCTCAATAAACCTCTTGGAATTGTTACTCAGTCACAGTGTGTGCTTCCAGAAGGATCCAACTAATACAGCATTTGATAGTTGTGTATATATATAACTATATGTAGTTATACTATATGTAATAATTATATATTGTTACATTTATCAATTGAGTACAAATATTTTTAAAATTCTTTCACCCCAGAAGAAATTTGTAAACTCAGTTTACAGCACAGTAAAATTTTAGAAAGGCTATTTGTGTATCCAGTTTTCTTACAGAGAAATATGAGAGGGCGAGTAATAAATGATTTTCAAGCATAAATATATGTCCTATGTTGAAATTCTGGAGTTCCATTTCAAGGAGAAAAAGGGACAATGTTAACATTTCTGATAAAGAACAGCTTATTCATATTATATTTTTAAACAGGTAATGGTGGGTTTAGAATAGTTATTTATATTTTATGGAATGCCTTTTTAAAATGATGCAAAATTTTAATTTATAAATGTTAATAATTTCATGTCAGAAAATGTCTTTTGTAATAGTTAAATTTATAGTGAAAATGTATAGATGAATCTAAAATTGTTTGGGAGGAATTAATAGTATTTCTCAAAATTCATTTACAGGGAACATCCAAGCAACACTTTAAAAACCACTGTTGGGCCCGCCCCAGTGGCCTAGTGGTTGAGCTCTGCACCCTCTGCTTTGGTGGCCCAGGCTAAGTTCCCAGGCATGGACCCACACCACTTGTCAGCGGCCACCCTATCGAGGCAACTCACATACAAAAAGAGAAAGATTGGCAACAGATGTTAGCCCAGGGCAACTTTTCCTCAGCACAAAAAAGAATGAAACAAGCAAACAAAAACAATTATCAGGGATGATTATTTTCTTTCAAATTTCCAATTCCTCCTACTTTTCTTTCCACTATCTGATAAACTTGCTTCCAACTCCACAGAAAGAGAAAAGAAGTAACCTGGAGAAAATTTCCACCTTCTCCTCCCGCCTCTACCTACTTCCTTGAGTCTGGGGCCCATGTATGACCATCTCTCCTGTCATTGCGGATGAGCTGTACGTTCTCTGATCTAAGCCCACCCTCTCCATTTATGTGCTAGTAATAGCCTTTTTATAGATTCAAAACTTCCCTCCAGTAATTCCATTCCTTTTCTCTATAAAAACAAACAAACAATAAACTCTCTCTCCACTCCGCATGCCATTCCAGCTACTGTCTCATTTCTCTACTTCCCTTAACATTTCAATCAACCTTTCACCACCAGACTTCACCAAGAGTGCTGTTGTCAAGGCCTCTAACGAGCTGCTAATTCCAAAGGTCAGCTCTCATCCTTGGTACTTGATCTATCAGCAGCATTTGACACAGCTGATCCTTCCCTCCTCTTTAGACACTCTCTTCACTTCGCTTCCAGGTCAACAGACCCCCTGTGCTGGCCGCTCCTTCCCTGCTGCCTTTGCCTGTGTTGCATGATTTTCTGAACTGTTCACAGTTGGAGTGACCCAGGGAGCACTCTTGAGCCTCTCCTCTCTGTTACCTCTACTCAGTGACGTGTGGAGCTCTCATCCAGTCTCATGAGTTGAAACAAGCTGATGATTCCCACTTTCAAATCTCCAGGCTGGACTTCTCCTCTGACTACAAAATCATATATCCGAATTGCTCCCTGTCATCTTCTCTTGCCTTCTGAGAAGCATTGCATAGAGAACAGATCAAAACAACCGTGGATCAGGTCCTTGGCTAACACCACCCTTTAAAGGCGTCAGCTATTTATGTTTTCTCTCTTTTCAAAATATGTCCAGAATCTCGCTACTTTTAAACACTATGACGGGTCTGAACAACTATTGTCTCTTGCCAGGGTTTTACTGTTATAGTCTCTGCCGTAGTTCTCTGACAGTCTATTACGAACACAGCATACACAGTTACGTTATTAGAACAGATGTCAGATTATGGCTTTACTTTGCACAAAATCCTCCAGTATCTCCCCTTCTTGCTCAGAGTAAAGGTCAAATTCCCTATAAACATCAGTAAGACTTCATAGACCCTGCCCTCCATCCCTACCCTATTCATCTCTCTGACCTCAGCACCTAATACTGTCTGCCACATTGGCCTCCTTGCTGTATCCATGCCAGGCATGTTTCCACTCAAGATCTGTGCAGTTGCTATTTCCTGCCTGCAGCAGTCTCCTTCTAGATATCTGCAGGACTTACATCCTCTCCTCATTCATGTCTATAAATGTCACTTTTACAAGGAGGAATTTCCTAAGTTACCATATTTAAAATTGCAGCCATTCCCACCCCCATCATGGTACACCCTATCCTCTTCCTTGCTTTATCTGTCTTCATAGCACGATTCCCAACTGACATATCATATATTGTATTAATATATTTGTTTATGTACATCTCCCCTTAGAATGAAATATTCATGAAGACAGAGATGTTTGTATCTTTTATCATAGTATTGGGAACAGTTTTGTGCTATAGATTATTCTCTTTAAATATCTGTTCCATGAATGAATAAATGAAAATAACACCAAGAGAGCCAGAAATGACAACCCTTGCTTTGCTTACGAGGACTCCACTTACAGAAATCCTCTTGGCTGGATCAGATGACTGACAGGTGACAAAAATATCAACTGTAGGGAGTTTAGAGCTATTGACTTCAATGGCTGTCCTCCCTTCATTAAGAAAATATATGAAAAAACCATGCGAATAGTTTATATTTAAATATAGTTTGTGGGGCAGTCCCCATGGCTGAGTGGTTAAGTTCGTGCAGTCTGTTCCAGTGGCCCAGGGTTTCATGGGTTCAGATCCTGGGTGCAGACATGGCGCCTCTCATCAAGCCATGTTGAGGTGGCATCCCACATGCCACAACTAGAAGGACACACAACTAAAAAAAATATACAACTATGTACCGGGGGGCTTTGGGGAGAAAAAGGAAAAATAAAATCTTTAAAAATAAATAAATAAATAAATATAGTTTGCTGGCCTTCTGGAGATAAAAATGAAAAGTTCAACTAGATCTAAATTGAAACAATAGAACATTAAACTCTAACCTTGTCTTTAGGCTATTTTTGTTTACCTAACTAAACCCATTTTAAGATTGCATACGCAGAAGGCCAGTTTCCTTATAGAATTAGCTCACTGTTTACTGTATAAATGTTAACTTTCATTGTGTGTCTGGAGCTAGTTTAAGTAGTTTTAGGACAATGGAAGATGAAGTCAGAGAGACAAAGTGTCACTGACCTCCTGCTCATTCAAAATTCAATCTATTTCCTTGTAAACAATCTGTTGAAAGGAAGTGACTGCAATAATGTCTGTAAATTTCCAACGAAATGAGTAACAGTATGTGATCATGAAAAGACAGACTTTTCCCTTGAAATAATTTAGATACCTCTCACTTTTAAGTGCGGGACAATGAAACACTGGGCACCAGATTTACTTAATAGGTTTCAAGAAATATTGCAAGGGGCCTAAAATAGAACTAGAGATAGAGCCTTGAATTTCCCCCATTCCACTAACTAATCCATTCTTCATTAAAGTTTAAAGAACCTGTTTGGTAATTGAAATGCTATTGATTTTGAAACCATGGCACATGAAGAAATTGTTTCACTTGTGTTGTTTCCTGTATTTGCTTTAAAAAGTTGAGACACAGAAAGTAAAGCACTTTAATTTAAGAAGTGGATATAGCTGAGTCAACATTTATCCAAGGTACTTTACTCTAAGCCCAGGGTGACAGAAAGAAAACAAAATTCTAATCATTAAGCCCTTGAGAACATTCCAGTGAACAGTGACTGACTTCTAAACACCACAGGGTAAAATTTCAGGACTTTCCAAAGGAAAAAAGATAATAAGTGCTGGTGTAAGGGATGAAATGTTTTGAAAGTGAATACTGAGATGAGCTCCCCAACCAACAAATGGGAGATGTACGGGTGGAAGAGGAAAGAGAAGGGATGAACACATTTCCTAACTGGAACATGAAGAATGCCATTTGATTCATCTCTCTTGTAGTTTCTATACCAAGCCAGCATCTCTGGTTCTCTGATTACAGCTTTCCCAGAGACAGAAAGAAAAATGAAACGATTTCATTAGAGTCATTCTATATCCTGGGAGAAGTGAATCAGGCCCAGGCACTGGGTTATGCTTATAAGGTGAGTGGAGAAGGGAAACACTTTAATAACAGCTGGAGAAGTAGTATTGTCTCTAAAGCTGAAGGGGGAAGAGTCTTTCCACCCATGTCACCATCCCACATTCCAAACTAATAGGCAAAGAGGTATGCGAACTTTATTTTTCCTGCTTAAACAGCACTTGTCAAACTTATTCCCCTTTATCATCTTCAGGACATATTATGAATTGGTCTCAGTAAGGATACTCAACATTTTCCACAGACACTTAAGTTCTTTGCTCAAAATCTAAAAAGAGAAAGGGAAACCGTAGATATTCCTTATTGACAAAAGCGTCAATTAATGTACGTGATAGGAGAATGCAGACCCTGACTCTAGATGCTCACTCTTTTTATCTTCTGTTCCAATGTTAAAGCTTAAATTATCATTTCAGCAAAATCAATTATATCAACTAAGGCTACAGGTTAATCAAAATCTAAATTCAGTCTGCAGAGCTGCGCTTTCCAATATGGTAGGCACTAGCCATATGTGGCTATTTAAATTGAGATTAATTAAAAGTAAAAAATAAAAATTCAGTTCTTCACTCTGACTAGCTACATTTCAAGGGCTCCATGTAGCTAGTAGCTGCTGTATTGGATGGCACATCACAAAAAGTTCCAGTGAAGAACACCGCTCAAGTTTTTTTAAAAAAATATGAACAGTGACTGACTTCTAAACAAAATAATACTATCGTGGATATTGGAAAGAAATGGGAAAGACCATTTGGTTCATCTAGGAAAAGGCAATTTAATGCACCCATATATGTCTTTATTAAGACCTCCAGCTGAGGCAACTAAAAATTTCCAGCCGTTTTCCAAGAGTGCTCATTATGAAAAAGTTCATCATGCTGATAGCAGTTTTCTCGTGAAGTGTTAAGTTTAGAAGAGACAAAAATCAGTTCTTCCTATTAGAAGAAACAAAAAAAGAGAAATTATATTTAAAGACTAGGTCTCGGTCTCTTCTGATTCAAACTAAACAGACTGAATAGTGCGAGCTAAATTCAGAAAACCATAAGTTTTCATTATTGCCTTACATCATGAAACCCATAAACAGATATGGTATTCCATCAATATTTTGATTAGGAGAGATGACCAGAACTACGGCCAGCAACTTTTCAGAAAAAACATGCTAAATCTTCAATTATTCATCTGAATTTAATGTTTGAATGTCAGTCACATATTTAATATTTAGATGGTTTCTCTTTGTGTATATAGTTACATGAAGGCTACTTTTAGAGTGTTTAAGTAACTTTAGTTAGAATTAAATTAAAATAGGGATTTTACCACTTGAAAAATATTTTTCCTTGAGAGATTTCTCTGAGATGATAGACTGAGATGTACTAAGAGTCAAATGTCTTGTCTCTCCTTCTGTTTGTCAGTCCGGATCTTAAGATGTAGTGGAATGGGGGCTGGCCCTGTGGCCGAGTGGTTAAGTTAGAGCACTCGGCTTTAGTGGCCCAGGGTTTCATCAGTTCGAATCCTGGGCACGGACATGGCACCGCTCATAAGGGCACGTTGAGGCGGCGTCCCATGTACCACAACTAGAAGGACACACACTAAGATATACAGCTATGTATTTGGGGGATTTGGGGAGAAAAAGCAGAAAAGAACAAAAAAAAGATTGGCAACAGTTGTTAGCTCAGGTGCCAATCTTTAAAAAAAAGAAAAAAGAAAGATTGGCAACAGATGTTAGCTCAGGTGCCAATCTTTAAAAAAAAAAAAAGAAAAGAAGTAGTGGGATGGAACACAAACACAAGTGATAGAATCGAATGCCAGAACCAGGAGACGCAACATTGGAAGCTAAATATGTATAAATATATAAAGAAGAAAGTTGGTGAGAATAACAAAAGCCAGTGCTCTCATCTTGAATTTTGTTTTATTTGTGTTTCATTTTGTGTTTTGCCTTATTTCTTCAAGAAAAAAGATATTGAAAAAGTGAAGTGGGCTAGATTTTGGGAAAACTGATAGAAACCAATGCGTAGCCAGAAGTAGTTCACGACAAGGAGAGGAGAAATATGCAGGTAATCAAGAAAGTCAAAACAAAACGGTTTGTAAAAAGAGAGTTTTTAATGGAGGAATGCCAATCTCTTCATAAACCCCTTTTCTGTAAGATACGTTATTAGAATTTCCATAATCCATATTTCCCCAGGTCTTACCAGCCTATAGGTACAAATTGGCCACATTCATATTAAAGTCCAAGATAGATGGCTCTTTGCCCTGACATCATCTGTCCCAACCCTCATGTCTCCCTCAGTAACTTATGCAAGTCATCTAATGATTTCATGCCTAAGAAACCATATTTAGACAACTACTCACTGATGCCACTGTGTCCTCTATAAAAATAATGTTAGTGCCATTCCCAAGCTCTTTTCTGGAGTGCAGTGAGAGCAGGGATGGAGGTATAAAAAGAAGTATCTTCTCCTAAACTATCTCTTATACCCTGTCATCTACAATGCTAAAAATGTATTCAGAAATACAACTCTAACAGCTCTCTCCAGAAGGCATAAAACCAAGCCTTCACACTAAAAGCTCTCATGTTATTTATGAAAAAGTGTTTTTATGTTATTCTCTTATTCCACCTTTGTTTCTCCTCCAAAGACACAAAGACACAAGATTCATCTTCTCATCAGAAAAATAGATAACTAAATAAATAAATCTGTCATGCATATAATATTATCCAAATGGGTACCTGGGGAGAGGGGGTTAACAGCTTATCAGCTCTTCCAAAGTTTAGACACTAAAGCCCAGTCTGTTCCCAGCTAATAATCCTATGCCACATTTCCACTGACCTTGGTCCCATTAGAGTAGTTAGACAATCATGTACTTTCCAATTCAGAGCTAAGAATATTCAGGTAGGAATCTGTCTCTCCACATTTTGTCACGCCCTTGAAGCTGGCCTCTTATCATTTTTCTGTTATATTTGGTTAGAGATAGTGTTACTTCTTTTCCAGCTGGAGTAGCAAAGCTTGGGCTTCAAGATGGTCTCTACAGGAGTTATTCTAAGAACGAGTGCAACAAAATAATCCTGTTGTGCTTCTCAGTAATTAACGGTTTAGAAGCTCCATGTCTGTCCAAAGTAAAGGGAGTTGCAATTAATGTATGCTAACATTTTTCTGGGCAAGACTTGGGAAAATGAACGTCATACAAGCCAGCAAGAGTTTGAAAAGGTTAATTGACTAAAATGTGGTGTCTACTTAGTTCCTAAGTAGAGAAATGGAGCAATGATAAAGTTATAGCAATAGTAACAACTAAGAGGAATTGATCCTATTAATCAAGTGTTCAAGTAAGAAAGCACTAATCCTTCTTTCTGTCTCTCTCCATCTTCTCTCAGACTTGACACAGCTTCATGACTCAGATTGGCTCTCACTCTTTTTCAAGTAACAGTAACTCTAATGACAGGTGGCCCCCTAGACAATTTTGTTGGACAGATGGTTCTATGACTATTTTGGTTCACTTATTTGGGCTTATACTGCAAGTCTGCTTTTTAAACTCATGTCACATGCCATACATTTCATAAAAGGAATGGGAAAACATGAATGGTTAACTTAGTTTTATAGATATATATAAACATATATATATATAAACCAATTTAAATTTATATATAGATAACTAAATATATATATATATATATATAATCATATCCATAGGACTCCCTATGGAAACAGAAATAGAAATAGATCGAAAGGAGATGAAGTAGTCGATCCTATTGCAATAGGTTACAGAGGAATTCAAATCCAAATGCACTGGGCTTGGGAAGATCCCCCCTGGCTTAACAAGGAGGGAGAATGAGATGTCCATGGAAGTGATTTAAGACCATGAACTTGGATACAGCACTGGAGTGGGTAAGAAGGAACACTGCTTATGAATGAGAACTGTGTAGTGATCTGTAGGCCACAAATTCCCTGTCTTTCCTGTAAGTTGGTAGCCAGTTGCCATGTTTGGTGTTAATCTGGAACAGGACTGAGTGTTGGGACAAGAACTGAGGTCGCTGCTTTGTGCACATGTGGGTTTTCTCATTTTGATAATGAGTTAATAAATTTGCCTCAAATTCAATCAGAAATATGGTTCAAGTTTCCTTACCTCTACAGAGCTATGAATGCTGCATGGAGAGTTGAGAGTAACAATATTTTTTTTCCTATGGTGATCATTAAAATAGCATTTCATTATTTTACATATATGGTAATCAGGAAAAGTGATGTATATATTAGTGATGATAATTTTGTAATTTTTTACGTGTTATATGCTCTCTAAAAATGTTCTAACTTTGCTCCTCAAGACCTTGCTACTTGGGGCTGGCTCAGTGGTGCAGCGGTTAAGTTCGCACATTCCACTTCTCGGCGGCCAGGGATTCGCCGGGTCGGATCCCAGATGTGGACATGGCACCGCTTGGCACTCCATGCTGCAGTAGGCATCCCATATATAAAGTAGAGAAAGATGGGCAGGGATGTTAGCTCAGGGCCAGGCTTCCTCAGCAAAAAGAGGAGGACTGGCAGTAGTTAGCTCAGGGTTAATCTTCCTCAAAAAAAGAAAAAAAAAAGACCTTACTACTCAATACAAATTTGCAAATATAATGTTAATCCATAACTCCCAGAACATCCCTAATTCTGGTTACTGAAAATCCTCATCAATATATATAATATCGAGTACTGCAAAGGAGAAAACTTTATTGCTTATTCCAGAAACAACAACAGTTTTGTAGTTAGGGGACTGACGTCTGTACAGCACATTGTTAGTATGCATCAGAATTTTACAGGACCTCTAGGCTCCAAAAGAACAGCTAATAAAAGTTTCCTACTCTAATATACAATATAAAGACCTGAAGTCATGTTTTTGGGGTAAAAGTATTACGTAAATATTAGAGCACGTCAATAATTTTCCAGCGCACATGCCTGCCACATGCTTGTGCATACAGACTTTTTAAACTAGAGAGCTGATTCAGACTCAAAAAATGTCATTTCTTTATTAAAAGGCAATTTATTGTTTCTTATTGTAAACAGTAATAAATTTTTTTTGTGGATATTTGGAAGATACAAAAAAAGAGAAAAAAATTACGCTTTGATCTACTTTCCAAAGTCCACCACCGTTATCTGTATGATCCATTTCTAGAGAGTTGGCTTTCTTAAATATTTTCTCACTGAGACTATCCTGTTTCAAATAATTGTCCCCTTAAGCTTGAGCTATCAGTACAGCTCTTCTCTGTCCTCCCTTCCTCTGGGGTACTGCCATTCTAACCAGCCTAGATATGCACAGAAAGTTATTCCTAAAAGGCTGTTAGTGGCTAGTTCTCTTCTTGGGTCTTGGTCTAAATAGTGAAAAATGAAGGGTTTAGGAAGGGAAGCCACAAAAAGGAAGGAGGAGTGTCTGCTGGCATTTTGTTTTCCCAGAAGACCATGAGAGGCATTTTACATTATGGCAACCTCTGATTTGAACAGATAGTTCTCTGAGGTTTGGTACAAACTGAATTTGATTATTTGCCAAAGTATGAGACTGAGTAGACCAAGGTGTGACTTCTATCTAGACCAGTCGGCTTCATTTAGCGATAGCAAATGCCTACATTTCATGGTCAGAAGCTTCACCCTAACATCTAGGGAAACACCTTTTAAACATCTGCTGCTATTCAAAAGGAAACTGGAGAGAAAAAAGCATGTTGATCAAAGATACAAATCCCACTTCAGTGTCGGAAAGTCACTTTGAGGATATATGCCACCATCGGCAGGCAGCGTCAAAGCGGGATCATCACACATTGGCTCTGAAAGGGAATTGAAAGAAGCAAGTTTTATTAAGTGCTACAGAGAGTAAATGACTAAAAATCTCTACATGGATAGATGGACTTAGCAACAAAAGATTATGGCTCCTGCATCTTCACTGCAGAGACCATCCCACCTCTTGACTTTAAACTCCTCAATGGCTCCTCACTTCCTAAAAGGCACGGTCAATGTTCTTAGGATAATAGATAATGCCCTGCAAAGCCTATTTCTTACCTACCTCTCCAGCTTCATCTTCCATTGTTCACATTTAATTACAAAGTGATTGTAGTTCTCTGCTACACGGCATTGTAACCCCCCTTCATGCCTTTGCTCATGTTTTTAATTCATCAGTTCTCTGTAAAGAATCAGTTCAGTTGTCACTGCCTCCTGGAAGCCTTCCTCGATTCTCCTCTTACCGTGGGTATTGATGGTGTCCTACCCAGATCTTCTTTACTGCCAGTGTACTGATAGCCATCATCTGCTGGCAATGTTGGCCAATCAGAACTCAGAGTTATACTCTTCTTTGGAGAATTTCCTTCAGCCAAATGTAAGGCATTTTTCCCTAGAGCTGGATACAGCAAACTACAGCAAGCCTGTAGCTCAAATCCAAGCCATCATCCATTTTTGTGAATAATGTTTTATTGGAACACAGCCATGCTCATTTGTTTATACACTGTCTTTCATACTACAAAGTCAGAGTAGTTGCAAAAGATACTAAATAGCCTGAAAAGCCTAAAACATTTACTATATAGACTTTGACTGAAAAAGTTTGCTGATCCCTAGTTAGTACAAAAGTGGGAATGATTCTGTGTTGTAATTTGTGCTCCAGAGTTTAGAACTTTCTCATAGGATCATACCAACGCTGATCTCCAGCCAAGTCCACATTAGTGTTTAGCTTCCCCCCCATCCTATTCTGCTTCCTTCATTCTCTTTTCCTGAGAGCACTCCCCAAATAAATCATTTCAATAGGATTCGATGATCCAGACACTACTCCTGGGGAACCTGACCTAAGACAGTTGGTACCTGGAGTTGTCCTAGGTAGCAGACATTAAGGATGGGATTCTGAAGTTGATTTCTCACTGGGTAGATGGCAATCATGGCCCCAATATTGGTGGTGGGAGGAGTTTTGACAGTCTGACCATCCCTAACATGCTGCAGCTATGGGATTGCTCGGCTTTTTCACATGTGGGCAGGGCTGGGTACAGGTGGAAGGGGGTGCATTGGCTGGTGCAATATTCTGAGAATAATGGGAGAAGGAGTAAAAATAGCAAGCATCATTGATTCCGTGAAAAAAAAAAAAACAGGCTTAGGTCTATTAATCAACAAGTTAACGCACAGTGTGAGAGTCAGAAAGACTCCTTAGAATCACTTAATGAGAATCTATCTGCTGCAGGGGAAGGACAGACAGAACTGAAGATCAGACATGCTGAAATCGTAGCCTAGCAAGTCTACTATGACCAAGTCAGGGCCCTGATAGGGAAGGAGAGCACCCTCAGACTGGAGATGGGGATATCTGCAAAGGGGAGCTTTCCATATTGAAGAACCTTGAATCCCCAGTTTCACCCAAAACTTCTAGGCCTGCAGAAGTTTTTCTCCCTTTTTGGGAGAAACAGTCATTCCTCTTGCTTGATGATTATGCAAAGGGCTTAAATGCGCCAATGCCTTATAGGACAATGCTTGCCCTCCCATGATCTGTTACCGTCTTGCCTTCTGAGTAGCACACTTATAATCAGAATCACAGCTCAACAAAATCAACTGGGGACTTGCTGGACCTGTTACAGGAAAGGAGATATTATTTGCCAAAGGAGTTGTAGGACTGGTCAGCATGTCCTCCAAAGAACACAGAGGGTAACTTAGGAGTGGATCCTGAGGGTCCTATCTCAAAGCCAGTAGATAAAGCAGTATGTAAAACAGAACAAGGGAGAGTTAACTGATATACGGCCACTCGATACTTTGGCAAGCGTTTTGTGTTATATCTAACCTACTGATGGGATGGCTCAAATGGCTTAGCTGGTTCATCAATGACCTGGCTAGAAAAGCAAGATGGGAGAGTCAGTGACAAGGAGATCTGGGAAAGAGGCATGTGGGAACAAAGAATGAGTTTCATTGTACTAAATATGAGTGCCCACCAGAGAGCATCCAATGCAGAAGTGGCACTAAACCAAGTGGACAGAATGACTCAGTGAGTAAACGTGAGCCAGCATCTCGATTGGCTAACTACTGGTTGCACAATTAACTTGTGCAAAGAGTAGCCATAGCTAAAAGGGTAGATGTTATATTAAATGTTCTTATCACACACGCTAATATTAATAATAAATAAAAGGGGAGGAGGACACTTTTAGAGGTGATAGATAGGCTTATGGTATAATTGTAGTGAAGTTTTCACAGGAGTATACTGAACTCTAAACTCACAAGTTGTATACATTAAATATGCACAGCTTCTTTTTTTTTCTATGTCAATCATACCTCAATAAAGTGGCTTTAAAAAAGAAAAGAGATCCCATGGTAGCAGAGATGGAGGTTAAGATGGGTTAGCAACATGGGGAATCTCTCACCACATCTAAGATTCCATTGTGGGAGCATAAAAATTCAGCATGTTATTCCCTCTCATATCCCACACCCTTACCTCTATATTCCACACACGTATCGCCATATTCATAAAAATGTTTTAATTGGGTTTGTTTTAAGATACAAGGAATGCACAGTCTGAGCCTTTCTAAATGTGTCTCTTGCACTGTCCTTGACACATTTGTCAAAGCTGATTCTCAGCTTAACCTTCAACATTTTGCTAATTCCTGCAACCTTACCCTGATGTTGCACCATAAAATAAACCTCAGGTTACCTGTTCTTTTAGCTTTTTTCTTCGGTAACGTAACATTTCATAAGGGTAAGAATTTCCCTGTAATGAGATACATTTGTGCTGAAAGCTTCTGCTATATTTCTGTCTATAGACAATAAATTTAAGAGGAAGATCGTAGGTCCCGGCCTTGAACCGATACATAGAATGAAACATGGTGAGTGGGTAAGAGAGACTGTTTTTACTAATAACCATCAGTCTGTAAAAATGTCAACTCTCCTCCCATTTCTATCCCATGTGGACTTTATCACAGTCCTCTGCCTTTCATTAAATGAGACCCCTGCTCAGTTGTCCCTTATGCCCTAAAATGCATCAGCCAAAGTCAGGGCTGAATTGTAATGGGGGGCAGAGGACACAAGGAAGCCTATTCTGGATTTACTGCCCTTGAACTAGAGGTTCAAAGGACATCTTGACCCAAACAGTAATTTTGGAAGAATCTGAAAACTGAGATGTAATATGTTTTCTTTTTCAGTTAATTGTATTTAAATACAGAAATTCACAGTCTTCTGATATAATTTAAGGCAAAGCTTCTTTTTGAGGTGCAGAACAAAAATAAGGAACTCAGACCTACTTTTAAAGTGTGAATGAAGCATTTTAAGAGCCGTACTTTCTGAAGCAAGATACAGTGGGATATTTCAGAAGAAAACTTGTGTCTTTTGCTAAAAATTGAGTTCTTAATCATCATCTGAATCTTAATCATTCTCCTTTTTTGAGAATCATTTGGCTTGGGACTTTATGAAAGGAGTAAATGTAATAAAAATGTTTGGATGCGATTTCTCTGTAATTTCCACCAACAATAAATATTCAGGGAAATTCGCTTGTATTCCATGACGTGGATAAAGGAATGGTTTTGAAATCAGAATTTGTTTTAAATCCAGGCTTTGCAAATGAATTCTCTCTAACTAAACTCTCTGAGACTCAGTTTTCTCATCTCTAAATGAGGATACTCCATTTTAAAATTGTGTTGTAACTGAAATTGGATGACACATATGAAAGCGCCTAGCACAGAAATCATAGAATTTAAGTTGATTTTTATCTTTTCTATTATTATTCTTCTCTTCCTTCCTTCCCTTAAGAAAAAATAAATTAAATAATTCCTGGATTATCAGTGCATGAATATGTGTGAGTTTTGCAACATTTTCACAGTTTTTTGAAAATCCAATCTGGATTATGCTTTTTATTTTTTACAACATAATCACTCTGAGGTCAATCTATAAAATGCATTTCACATGATACTGAAGTTCAATTTCTGTTATTTACATATATAATTAGCTTCTTAGGGATTTTTGCTTTTTGAGGCAAAATGCTACAATAGCAATTATCTTGGTCTTCTAACAAGGTATGGGTTTGATTCATAATCTACCTAAATTACTTAGCTTCAGATTCCTAATCTGGGAAATGGGTACAATACAGTTACCACTGGGTCAAAATAAGTTAATCATAACAAGTGCTAAGAAAAAAATAAGAGTATTAGTCACCTTTGAAATAAAATCTAGCTACCTAAGTGAAAATTAATTTCTCCAGATATTTTAATCCAAAGTGGTGATTAAACTATATGCTTTTAAAAATTATTAATATTTTGCCATTATTTTTATCTTAGTTGCTTCTCTTTTAGTGTCCTGAGAAGAGTTGATCAAGCAGGAGTATGAAGAAAACACTAATAGCTCAAGAACTGTAAGATATATTTAAAAATAAATCACTACAAAAACTACACAACTCAGCTGGTCTAATTCTGATCCTTGAGCAAGGCATAGACATCTCAATAAACAACAACAACAAAAATAAAAATATTGGAGAAAACTACCATCTTATTATCATCCCAGAAAACATTGGATTGAACTAAATCATATCAAATTTCAACTTTCATGTCTGTGTATCCATCTACTAGATAATTTTGAGCAAGTATCTGGATCATAGTGTTAGTTGTTTTGTTTCATTTTTACCTAAGAATCCTAACCTATGCAACATTGTCTATTTTAATATTATTGATAATCTACAGATAGATGTCTACCATATAAATATGGTACAGAGTTATTTTTAAATTCAATCAGCTTCTCCTCCTGGGCATGGAGACCCACGAACCAAAAAAATGCCCTTCTGTAAGATTCTATGACTCATTTTCTTCTTCACAGAGTAAGTCGGTGAGAACAAAAATACTGAGTAATACCCATGTGACTTTCATCTCCATTTTGAAATACACACCTGAGCTGGATCTGTTTATTTGGAATTTTCAGATTCTCTTGTGTTATATTAAATGCATGCTAGAATTAAAACAGAAAAGGAAAAAGACATATATTTTCCTGTAAGACATTAGAGAATCAAAATAACATTTAGCAAGTGCGGATGACAGATTAGGTTTTTGCTTCAAAACTTTCTTTATCTATTCTTCTCATTACATTTTTCTTTTTCAACTGAGGAAGATTTGCCCTGAGCTAAAATCTGTGCCAATCCTCCTCTATTTTATATGTGAGTCACCACCACAGCATGGCTGACAAGTGGTGTAGGTCCCCAGACAGGAACTGAACCCACAAACCTGGGCCACCGAAGTGGCGCACAGCAAACTTAACCACTGGGCCGTGGGGCAAGCCTCATAATTTATTTTTAAATTGAAGGTTGAGATAAATTCAACTTAGATCAGTGACATTGCTGAATGTGATAGGAAATACGGCCACATTGCTTATCAGAGGCTGCACTAAATTTCTTGACTAATCCCTGAAAAAAGCAATGATCACCACATAACAGGTTTCTTCAGAGCTTTCCTTAGATAAGAAGTAAGTATAGAACCCTAGCGCTGGAAAGGAGCTCTGTCTGAAAAATATGTGACCTTTAGGCAACAAAATACTGGGGATGAAGGTGGTAGGGTGCTACAAATGCTACAAAATGAGTGAACCATGAGGATATTATGCTAAGTGAAATGTCAATCACAAAAAGACAAATACTGTATGATTCCACTTATATGAAGTATCTCAAGCAGTCAGATTCATGGATACAGAAAACAGAATGGTAGTCGCCAGGGCTTGGGGAGAGGGGGCAATGGGGAAAACATTGTTTAATGGGCACAGAGCCCCATTTTTGTAAGATAAAAATTGTTCTAGCTGCTCTATGGGCCTACTGATCACTTCCCTTTCACTCATTGATTCAGGGAATTTGATCAACTAGACTGCATTTCATCTCCTACGGCCAGTGCCAATTTATTGATTTTTTTTTTTTGTCATTTTACCCTTTTGAGCCATTGTTTTATTCCTGACTGCACTTTAGAATCATGAAGAGAGCTTTAAAATATCTCAGTCCTACCCTAGACCATCTGAATTAGAAATGCTAGGGGTAGGGCCAGGACATTTTCATGTTTAAAAGTCTTGTCAGGGGACTTGACACATAATGTGGTTTGAGAACAACTGTTTTAAGCCTTTCATTATTTTTCCTCCTGTTTAGTCTTATCTTCCTTTTGCTCATACCTTCCAGGTCTTATTAAGAAAAAGGGAAATTAGTATTTTATGAATCCATTCTTAGCTGTTCATAGCTATTACATAAAGACATTACCTTTTCGTGGAAAAAAAGTAGATATAAACGTTTGTATTAAGCAAAATATAATGACAATTAGTGGCAATTGCTTGTATCAGAAAAATGTTATATTCAGTCCTAAACCAAGTGAAGTTTTTTGCTCCTTCCCACAAATATGTTAGAGTTGATTACTCACCCCGTGTATAATTGGGCCCACCCTAAAATATATATTTCAGATGTGTCGGATTTTTCTCATTCTCCTTGAACAAAATAACAAGAGTTAGAATGTATATGCAGCAGCCTTTTCCAAACTACAAAGTCAGATTCTTTGGTCAAATAAATTTAGGATAGCCTGCTTCCTATAATCTTATCCTGGAAATTACCATTTTTTAGCTTGTAAAAAGACCCGCAAACATCTCAAAATCAAAGCAACAAATACACTCTTCTTTGTATATTACTTAGCCCTGTCCCAATGTATTTCACCACTGTAACCTTCTATTAAAGTACAACTGGATATTTGTTTTCAGAAGAACACTGTTTGGGAAATGTCATCATACAGTGTTATGGACTGCATTATTTCCCCCAAATATTCATATGTTGAGGTCCTGACTGCTAGTATATCAGAATGTAACCATATTGGGATATAGGCTTTTTCAAATGGTGATTAGTAAGTAATTAAGGTAATTATAAAGTAATTATTAGGTAACTGAAGTTAAATGAAGTCATTAGGGCGGCCCCTAATTCCATATGAGTGGCATCCTTAAAAGAAGGCACGAGATAAGGACACAGACAAGACCCTGTGAAGCCAGAAGGAGAAGACAGCCATCTACAAGTTAAGGAGTCAGTCCTCAAAATGAAACCAACCTGCCAATACCTTGATCTTGTCTTAGTTCTAGCCTCCAGAACTGGGAGAAATAAATTTTTATTGTTTAAACCACTCAGTCTGTGGTACATTGTTACGGGAGCCCTAGCAAACTGAAATATACAGTGAAGTCATATATTGCATTTTTTCAGCCCTTTGCTACTTTTAATGGAGATATGCATAAAGAGAAGTTTATTAGGGTAGAGTTAGTGATACTTTAATATCAACAATTATACTATGAGTAACACTGTACAATTCCTGTACATTGCAGCTTGAAAACCATGGCATTTTTTTATTATTCCCAATAATCTGCTGAAGTCAGGGTAGAAAGTACTTTTTTGTCCATTTCATACATGACAAAATTCTCATAGAAGTTGAGTGATTTATACAAAGCCCATGTCCAGAGAGTGCCAGAAGGATCAGAACCCCGGCCCTCTGATTCCACGTCAAGGGCTAAAACACAGAATCAAGTCATTATTATAGAATTGCCTTACCATAAACAATCAAGAAGCACTTCTCAAATGGCAAATTAACAGCCTACTTGTTCACTTACAAATCACCCCAGAATTATTAACAGGCTTCCATCTGTGGGAATACTTTTTTCCAGAAGCCATGCATTTCTAAAGAAATTTTTAATTAATATTTTATAGATTAGATAACAAATAAGCAATCAGATAAGCAATCAGGTTTCTTGCTTAGTATACAACAGGATTCTTTATAATGCATTTGTAAATATTCCTTGGGAAACTAGAAAGTACAGTGCCCAGTAAATGTGTGAAGATGTGAAATGAGAGATATGAGAAAACTGTCTGTGTAACATGATGCTCTAAAAAAGAATAGAGAAGATAGAAATTAAGTATATAAACAAAAAGAAAGACTGCAGAGTCTGGAACAAATATATTACTCTACCATGTTACTTATAAACTATTACTTTATTTTATCTGATATATTTGGAATTTGAACCTATTTAATTCATATAATACTTGAAAATATTTCACAGATTAGGGTATATTTTAGTTAAATAAAACAAAATCCAGTAGCTTCATTCTGATAAAAAGAAAGCATTTGCACAATATGATGTTCATTGCAACATCAATCTGCCATCACGAACAATGCAAATTGTCACTCTGAGTTGTCCTACGTAAACTAGAGATGACCAGTAAAGCAGATATCCACGTGTGTACTGGTGGATCAATGAATGCATCATCCAACTTATTAATATCTACGTCTTGAAATATTTACATTTCAGACACAGTTTTCAGTCACGATGTTACATACACCAACTAATCAATTCATTATGTGTGAATAAATAATTAATGCCCCTTTCTTCCCTCTTCCATTAGTTTTTAAGAGAATGAATGAGTAGGACTGTCTCCATTTAATTTTCCCAGATTTATAAGGGTTAAGATTTCTGTGTTTTGAGAAAATGCAGAAGGAAACAAAAAAAGCTATAAAGCTTACAAATGGCCCTTAATATACCACCTGTCTTTGGAGTAAAGATTTTCCTTTAGGTGAATTTAAGGCATTTGTTTACTTTGATCATAATAAATCACCATCATTATCCACTCACTCACGTGCATTTGAGTCATGACAGGATGAGGAGTCAGCAACTACACCAATATGAATATTCCACGCACAATCAAAATTGCAACATAATGACTAGCATCAAGCCTACAGGGAATAGCAAGACTTCCAGAAAAAGATCCATGAAGGGACTTGATTTAGTCACGTTTTAACTAGAAAGCAGAGGTTATTTCTGAAGAGATTAGCCTTAATCATGCTAAAGTATTTGCAATCAGCATTACACTATTTTTCCAGGGCTAGGACTGAATATTGCAGAATGCTGGGCTCAAAGCACACTTGCTGTTTTATCTTTACAAAACCCATCAGCTTTTATTTTAATTCAGTGAAATATTTCATAGTCTTGAAAATTTCCCATCAACTAGCCCGAAGAATGGGCTTATAAAAATGGCATTCTCTTTTTTCCTAATTGTGTCAACTTAAGTGACGAACGTGAGAAAATATTGCATGATTTTAAAAATACCTTATTTAAGTATTAAGTATCTTAACCGTAAGACTTGACAACCAACGTATTCACCACAACATTATTCATAACACATGTGGAACAATCTAAACCTTAGAAGGGTAACAAGTAAATATATTATAGAGCATTTATATAGCGTATGATAACACTGCACCACTATAACGTTTATTACCCAACAAATTTTAATAAACTGGGAATATGCTTACAATAAAATGTGACAAAAATGAAGAAAACCCTACATAAATATGAGAGGAATGGTGTAAGGAAAATACACTGAAAATATTCCAAAAATATTTTCAGTGGTGTCTCCGTATAATGATTAGACGTGATTTTGCTATCTTTTGATATATTTCTATATGTTTCAAATTTTTTATAGGGGTCATGAGACACATAATCAGAAAATAGCTGTTTTTATTGATAATTTTTCTTTGTACTCTTGGGCATGGTTCATTTAAATTCAGTGAAGCACCATCAAAATCAAGTACACCATACACACTTCCATGCCCTGGCAAGATTCCGATTCCTTAGAAAACACTTGTGCCTCACCCCACTTTCAGACTCTTCATTCTTTTCATTCCCTACGCAAAGAGCAAATGTAGAGGCTCTGGGTACTTTCGCCATGAGCAGCTTTGCCATAGACATCTTTGCCACAATCATATTCACCACATAACTAATTGACTGTCAGGCAACTTTGTCATACAAGATAAAATAACTGGTTGACAGTTTGGTTTCAACCGGTTGACTATTTGGCAATTTTGCTGTAAAAGATAAAATAACTGGTTGACAGTTGGTTTCATTTCTCCGTTGACACAGTTCTCTCATTTTTATATAATATAAATCTTAGCTCCATGTTTCCCATAGAACTTTGGAATGTCTGTCAACGGACATGTGACAATATTCCAAGAACAAACAACAGTGTAGAAGGCTTTTCAGGACGCAGTTCGAATCTCAGTAACAAATATGCTACCTAGTATTTGGAAACTGATATCTTTCTTAATGAAGGAAGACATCCCAGCCAAAAAGAAAAAGTACAACGTATGCTGAACGAGGAGATGAATCACCAAAAAAAAAAAAAAAATACTATGAACAAAAGACTTTGAAGACGAGTGCTTAGATACAACCCACAAAATAAACTCAAGTTATTTGCGTAGTATTGCCATGAATCTGCACACATTTAAAATGTATTCAAATATTTTGTATTTATTTTGCAACAGTCTTTAATTTTGTTGTTCATTTTTCAAGTTTTATTGTACTCTTTTTAATGTCATTTAAAAATTTTTTCTTATTTTATCTTTCATGGTAAAATTGCCTTATGCCCAATTAGTTATGGGGGAAAATGTTGGCAGCAAAATTGCTTGTGGCAGAGATGTCTACCAGAATCGTGCTTATGGCAAAAATACCAGACAGGAAAGGTAGGACGCAGGAAACTTTGTCAGAGCCTGATCAGCATCGATGGCTTTATTCTGTTCTTTCATAGTACCTTTTTTCATGGACCCATACTAATTGCGTGACTTCTCTTGACTAACATGTAACAAGAAGAAGACCATGGCCATGCAGCAGGAGCATCAACCAGTTGTAGGAAGACCTTGATACACTGACTGGTGATTCCAAAGAAAGAGTTCCTGATGTGGAGCTTTGAGATGGAGGCTTAAACCCTATCCTGGCAATTAGTGAGCTACCACACCATTTAACCTCTCCGAGTCTGATTTCTTTGTGTAATACAGAAAAAACATTGTCTAGATCACATGCACTATTTCTGACCTATCACCACATGCCCAACACTGGGCAACTTCAGGCCCCACGCAGGAGCAAGCAGCTTCCACAAGTGCAATGCTCCCATTTTGCAGTGGAGAAATATGAGGCTGATTTCTTGCCTTTTCCTTCAACTATGAAGATGGGAACAGTTACTTAATATTGATGAAATATGACTTTTTGACTTTCCTCTCCTTAATTTTGCCTTTAAAAATAAACACAATTATTCAAGTCTTTTAACAAATGTTATCAACCTCCCCTTCATGTTTGATAACTAACTCTGTCTCAAATCTATGACTGTGTGTAAATGATTTCCAAACCATTAATTTAATGGAGCCAAAGAGCAATTGATGCAGAAAAAAAGAAAAAGTTAAAAATGCAAAAGCATCCCAAGTGAGATTTAACAAAAATGACTATATCTACAAAGTAATACAACTTCTCTAATTGGTTAACAAGGAAATGCACTGGGAAAAATAATCTACTGAATATAATACTTCAAAAGAGGCAAATTAACTGTTTGGAGTCTCATAGATTAAGCAATTTGATTGGCAGAAATTTTAACGTCGGATAAATGCTCTGAGGGACCAGAGTCTGCATTTCAACTTCCCACATATTGCATATAAGATATCTTTCAAATTAAATGTTAGAAAAACTAACTTATTCCTTCTTATGGGGGGGGCATTATTAGGGCTAGATTAGAAATAGGTAGAAGAGATGGAACTTGAAATTATTTGCTTTAAATCATCCATCACAAGATTATAAGTGATCATAGTAGGAGGTCCACGTGTTGGTAATATTTTCCCCACTGCTACTAACTTTTGGTCTTCTACTGTCAGAAAGATGATATCAACACTTACACTGGAAAATAATACAACTCATTCCATCTATAACCTCTCCTTCAATATGTTGAGAAGAGGTGCAGGCTGTAATGCCTCTGTTCTCTATATTCTCACCCCAGGTCATCTCCTTCTGTTCAAGACATAAAATACTATCTTATGTTCATCACTCCTGAATTTATCTAGTCATAGCTTTTCTCTTGAGTGTGACTCAACTGTTCAACTGCCATTTAGTCATTTCCATTTGGGGTGTCTAACAGGCATCTCAGATTTAACTTAGTCCCTACCCTACAAGGCAATCCTGATTTCATATCACCTTCCAAGTCTCCCATTTCAGTTCCAGGCAATGACTTTCACCAGCTGCTAAGGCCCACATCTTGTAGTCATCCTAATTGCCTTTCTGTTGCTTTTATCCATCACTCTATGACCTAGTTCTAATCTTTTTGAAATTAAAAAGATATCCCAAGTCTAGAGCTTTCTCCCCATCTCCATTATCGTAGGTGCAAAAACTTTGGAGACAATGTTATTGGTTATTACTTTTAAAGGCATAGGCGAGTCACGTCAAAATAGGCATTCTAGGAGTATGTAGCAAAGAAATAGTCGGAAAAATAATTTTAGGACCATGGAATTATTCAGCCACTATTAAGGGCAAAAGGCTTCCATGTTTATGTTTCTGAAATACTGTGTTTAACAGTTTAAGTATGTTCATTTGCTCAGAGCTTTAATATGGAAATATTAATCAAGAATTTTGCAGAGGGTGATATAGTGTGAAAGGTATTGAAAACATATTTGAACATAAAACCTGTTTATTTGAGGAGAATTCCACATTAGTTTAGGAAACATTGCCTTGAATGAAACTTTTAGACTTAGCCTTTGTTTGCACTTCCAAATTCAAGATGTTTATTCAGTTTCAGCTTTGCTGTTGGTTTTTTTTGTTTGAGAAAGATTAGTCCAGGGCTAACATCTGCCGCCAATCCTCCTCTTTCTGCTGAGGAAGAGTGGCCCTGACCTAAGCTCCATCCCCTTCTTCCTCTACCTTATATGTGGGACATCTGCCACAGCTTGACATGCGGTGCATAGGCCCACACCTGGGATCTGAACAAGCGAGCCCTGGGCCGCTCAAGTGGAACGTGCAAATTTAACCACTATGCCACCGGGCTGGCCGCCAGCTTTGCTGTTGTGTTTGCTGCTGCTGTTTTTGTTGGACCTTTTCATTCTCCAAAACTAAACATTGGAATAGTGTAAGACTTAGTTCTTTAAATTATTTTTCAAATCTCTCCCAGTGATTATTTCACTCCCAAGGGTTTAAACATTGTCAGTAAATTAAGAAATTTCATGTTTATTTCTAACTACCCTTCACTTCCTGCTAAATGTCTCCACTTGGATGTTCAAGAAGCATCTTCAGATCAGCTCTTAATTCACCCCCATCCCAACTAGCTCTGTCTTGGCTTTCCATTTTAGTAAATGACAACTCCATTTTCTCAGTAATTGAAGCTAAAAAAACAAAAACACTTGGGCTTATCCTTGACTTCCTTCTTCTTTTCTCATGTTGCATATCCTATTCATCAATTACCACTGGACTCCAAGCCGTATTCATTTCTGCCAAGACTGATAATTTATATCATTTAACTACTGCAAGCCATATCCCTCCTGTGCTCAACACCCTCCATTGGTTCCTCACCTCACTCAGAATAAAAGCCAAAGTCTCTACCATGGCCTAAATGTCCTTGGGGAATTTGCCCTGCTTCTCTCATCTTATGTTCCTACCACCCCCTCTTCTCTCTACTCTTTAACTGAGATGTTCTCTTTGCTGTTTGTAAGATATGTCAATCATGCTCATAACTTAAGGCCTTTGGACTTAGTTTCTTCTTGGTTAAATGCTCTATCCAACAATCCCTCCATAGCTTGCAGCTCACTTAGTTCAGGTTTCTGTTGGAACACTGATTTATCAGAGAGGTCCTCCTTGACTGGCCTATCTGAAATAATCCTTCTATTTCCTGATGAGTTCATCTCTTTATCATGCTTTACTTTTTTTATACTTCTGTGATGGTTAATTTTATGTGTCAACTTGGCTAGGTTGTCATGCCGTTGTTTGTTCAAACACTCTTCCAAATATTGTTGTGAAGGCATTTTGTAGACATGATTAACGTCTACAGTCAGTTGACTTTAAGTAAAGGAGATTATCCTTGATAATAGGAGTAAATCTCATCCAATTAATGAAAGGCCTTACGAGCAAAAACTGAGGTTTCCTGGAGAAGAAGGAATTCTGCCTCAAGACTGTAACAAGAAATCCTGGCTGGACTTTCAGCCTGCCAGCCCTGGAGACTTCAGTCCCAGCCTGAAGTATCAACTCTTGCCTAAATTTCCTGCCCTACAAATTTTGGTCTTACTGACCCCCACAATTGCGTGAGCCAATTCCTTAAAATAAATCTCCTTGTTCACACATTCACATCCTATTCTTTCTGTTTCTCTGGAGAACCTGGACTGATACAATGACTTCTTACCACCTGATGTATTGTGTGTTCATTTGTGTGTTTTCGCTCCCTATGTCACTAGAATATAAATTTGTGAGACGAGAATTTTGTTTCTTTGGTGTACTATTACATATTATCTTCTAGAAGAGTGCCAGCAACATAATAGGTCCATACAAAATGGGTATTGAATGAATAAATGAATGTCATTTTGTTTACAACTCAAATCAGGGCAAACAAAGCAAAATAACAACAAACAGCATTTGCTTTATGAAGTCACCATGTACCTGTTGTGTAATTTTCACAAGTACAGTCACGTATTGCATAACAATAATGTTTCAGTCAACGACAGACTGCATATACAACGGTGGTCTCATAAGATTAGTACAATATAGCCTAGGTGTGCAGCAGGCTATATCATCTAGGTTTGTCTAAGTACACTCTATGATGTTCACACAATGACAAAATTGCCTAATGATTTATTTCTCAGTACTTATTCCATCATTAGGTGACACATGATTATACTTTTAGGAAATGATCTGCAGATGTCTATATGCAAGTGTAAAATTGGTCAGCAATATCACTTTGTGTATTTTCCCATTTAACCCCACAATCTTTCAGTATATATTTAATAAGTGCCAGGAATTTTCACATTTGTGACATTTAACATTCATGAACATCTTACAAGGTAAGTAATTGTACTGTATTTAAAATATAAGAAAACTAAGGCTCAAAATGGTAATGGGGTAAAACATAATTTTATTGTAGGGCTGAGTGAAATACTGCATTTAATAGAGAGTCAGACTAAAACACGTACTTTCTTGTTAGAATGAATGTAGATAATCAGAAGGAACAAGTATTCTCGCTTTTTAATTAAATCTCCAATGCGTTGCATGTATTCTGCTTTGCTTCATCTTGCTACAAATGAATAATAATATTAGGGATTGAGGAGGTTGTAAAGAGTGTTTGTTGTTAGTACCATGGAGTCCATTCTAATTCCTACCAACTGTGTATACAGCAGAGTGGAACCCTGTGCAGTCTTTTTGTGCCAGCCTCTCACCTCCCACCACTCCAGCAGACAATACACTTCTGCCAATCATAGGGTTTTCATGGCCATTTTTTCAGAAGTGGTGGCCAGGTCTTTCTTCTTAGTCGTCTTAGTCTGAAAGCTCCGCTGAAACCTGTCCTCTTGCTAGGTGACCCTGCTGGTGTTTGAAATACTGGGGGCATAGATATCAGCATCACGGCAACACGCAGCTGCACAGTCTGACAAGCAACAGATGAGTGGTGTGGCTCCCTGACCAGGAAATGAACCCAGTCCGTGGTGGTGTGAGTACCGAATCTTAACCACTAGACCACCAGGGCTGGCTTGTAAAGGGGTACATGAGATAATTTTTATGACAGCTCCTATCATAATTTATAAGAGATGTAGAATTTGAAAATTGTAAGGTCTGAATTCTTCAAATTCATTCTTGATTTTAAAAGCCAAAATCAAAGGCACAAACTTTAAATGGATGTATTAACACAAGACTATGAGAATGGAGTACACTTACTGACAATACGACGTGATATATAGATAAGAGCAAAATCTGAAACATATTTAGTAGTGGGTACCTTGATGTCAGTGAGAATATAATAAGCCTTAATGGTGTGAAGTTTACTTTACTGTTAGTTTTATACTTATTCTGTCCTAAAATTGTGAGGTTTATAAGAACTTCTTGTGTGACCTTCTACCTTTACTACAATGACTTATTGTTATGTATCATTTAAACCTAAGACAATAGTTCCTATTTATTTTTGTAGAAAATTATATTTATTCGTTTATATTAATTGTAGAAAATTTAGTTTTATTTTTTTAGCTCAGTAACTACAACTTCACTGATTTTGTTATTATGAACTCAACAAGCAAAATACCTTGTGGAAACCACCTGTTTCCCTCCATGTACCAATTATCATGTAAGTTAAAAAAATGATTCTGGCAAAGACATTTTCGTAGCCCAACACCAAGTTTTTAATTTTTCCTGGATTGTACCTACCACGTTATGCAGTTGGTGCTCAGTAAATGTGAATTACATATGAATTACCTCATAATCTGAGTTCACCATCTTAAAGAAACAAATAAACGGGGAAAAAAACCCCAAGGTATTGAAATTCTGTTTTATTAGTAATTTATAAAAATCATGCATATATGTAAGGGCTGATCTTAATTACCCTGATGATTTTCTCCACACCAGCATTCAATTCGCTAGCGTAATTTGGATGCATTTTCAAATATCCATCTATTCTATGGTCAGAATTGGTAGTGCGTCTGAAAATGTGAAATTGCTTAAAATTTTACTAATAGAATTCAGAGCCAGGAATTTATAAAATGCTTGCATTTTCCTCATAATATTTGAGAACACTTGGAAAACATTTCACAATCTCCACAATTCAAAGGAAAACACTGTCTTTGCCTGTAATGACCAAAGCATTTCCTTTTTTGGAAATGGTTGCAGCCGAAGAAAAAGGTTTTCATTTAGAAATGTAAACATTTTTGCTGTTAAGGTGGTACCAAATAAAAGATTCCCTGATTGCTTTAAATGAGCCATTTAGAAAACCCTTGCCAATGTAGACACAGTCGGTATTCTACAATGTGTCAAAGCGTTTCACCTTCTTTGGTGCTTTGTAAATCACACCAGGGATTTGAGTAAATTAAGTTGGCTTTTTCACTAGAAACCAGATGTTGCACCTCCACTGAGTTGTACTTGGGAAAACAATGCATTATTAAGTGACTATGAGCCATGCAATCAGGAAGAAATATTGCATCTGGCTGTCAAAACTTATGCCAAGTTTCAACCTGGTGCAAAAGAAAGTCTTCAAGGTAACACTCAAGTCCCCACTAACAAGTCTGGAGTGACATGGGATGATTGCTAAATTTTCTAAATTCCAAGGATGTGTGATAGACCATGGAGTAAGGTCAAAAGCACCCCTAGTAGTGTTAGAAAATAGATTGGGGTGTCTAACATGAAACAGGGTGTGTGTGTGTGTGTGTGTGTGTGTGCGCACGCGCAAGGCAAAAAGTCTATGTCAATAAAGCCAATTGGCATCAGAGACCTAACTCAGCCAGTGCTTCCAGATTCTAGAGGAAAAGTAACCAAACAATGTGGAATAAAAAATAAAGATACAGAGAAAAAAGGAGTGAAGCTAAACAGAAGAAAGAATAGAGCAAAAGAAAGACAAGGAAGGAAGGGAGGGAGGGAGGGAGGCAAAGAAGCACGGAGAGAAGGAGAAAAGACAGAGGAAGGAATGAAGAAAGGAAGAAGGGAAGGAGAAACAAAAGAAGGAACCATTTAGAAGTTAGAAGCATATTTATCAACTCTAATGTAAGTCTAAGACCTCCCAGATTGTAACTAAAAATGAATGTACTTTTCTCACCCACAAGATTTCTAATTACTAAGAGATATGTCCCCTTAACAATATCTCAGTTTTTCTGGGCATCCTCAAAATTGTATCTCTCAGGAGGAAACAACTTGTCTACTGGAATCACCACACATGTTCTCAGCCCTATTTCTCTCCTCCAGCTCTTATGTCTACTTGTCCTCTGCTATGCCCGTGAAGCCAAATGCTGGAAACTTCCTGCACTACCCATTATGTGACCTTCAATTTTTTTCTCAGGATGCTAACTAATGTTATAGAAGGCATCATCCATGTATCTCAAGGTATTCCAAGATAGCTTGAAATACAAGGTATTGATGGCCTGTATGAAAAAATAGGAGAATGACCTCTTCTCTAATTAAGCTACATATTTTATGGGACTCTGGGCACAAGCACAGATGATTATCAGTCTAGGAGACATAATCTTTCTTGAATGTCTAAGTCGGTTTCTGGCCCTTTCTTCCCTACCATAGGAAAGCAGAACTAACCAAAGGAGCTGGCCACGAAACACACAATTTCACACATCTTACTCAGTCTTCCATTATTAGCATCATCTCCAAATCCCAAACTCTTTCCTCTTCCAAATTTTCAGAGAAAAATGTCCCTGCATGCCAGTAGATGTACAGAGATACAGGGGAAAAGATGCTCATGTGCCAGTAAGTTTGTACTAATAGCATCCTGGATCAGATAACTCCGCACTTACATACTTATACCTAATTATATCTGTATTTATCATTTCTCCACTGCATGTTCTTTATAATTTCAGTTGAAGTCTTTTCCTAACTGCCCATATCATAAAATTTATAATTTCCCTAAAATACTTTCACAAGACTTTACAGAAGGAAGAAGAAGACATCTCAGTCAAACTACCCGTTTTTAAGAGAGGAAAAGTATTGACAATCAACATTTGAGAAATATTTTTATTTGATAGCTTTATTGAATTCATTGATTGCTTTGGCGAATGTATTAGCTATCTAATGCTGAGTAACAAATTATCCCAATACATAATATTTTAAAACGATAAACTTTTATTACTGTACTATTTCTGTGGGTCAGGAATTCTGGAGTAGCTTCACTGAGTGGTTGTGGCTCAGGATCTTTCAGGAAACCGCTGTCAAGATTCTGGTCAGGGCTGTAGTCATCTAAAGGCTTGGCTGGGTCTAGAAGATATGTTTCCAAGATGGTTCATTCCCACGGCTGTTGTCAGGAGGCCTCCTTTTCTTGTCACAGGGACCTCTCTTTAGGACTGCCCCAGCATCCTCACAACATGGCAGGTTGCCTCTCCAAGAGTGATTTAGCCAAGAGAGAGCAGGAAGGAAGACACAATACCTTTTATGACCTTGTCTCAGAAGTTACATGCCATCACTTCTACCACACACTCTTTCTTGGAAGTTAATTACTAAATCCAGCCCACATTTGAGTATTTGACAAATGCTCAGAAAAAAATATGGTCAAGATTGGGTGAATCTAGGTTTCCATCATTGGAGATTCAGTCTAAGATACTAGTCTTTGAGAGAGGGAGGAAAATATCTTAATGTAAAACAGTACCGTTTGACTAATATCTCTGTTTTGAATGTGTGCTAAAAGTTTTAGCCTATTTCAAGGTCTTCACTTATCTGAGGTAGAGACAGACTCCATTCTCAATCCTCCAGTCCTTTTTGTTATTGTTGTTGTCATATGTCCACAATTCCTTTTCTAGTGAATGATGAGAAGTTCCTTCTTTCCAATGACAGTGCCTATACAGGCAGATGGCTGTCTGGAGTGACCTGGACAGACCACTTATATGAGACATGGGAATAGCATACATGATTTTCTGATTGGAAAGCCGTAAAGCTACAGACTGAACCATATTGCCATTGGCAGGACAGTTCAAAGTACCCACATGGGCTAGAGGAATGTTAGTAGACAAGCGAATCAATACCAACATAATAAATTATATTATGATAAAATGTTGCCTCAGCATTACATCTTAGAGATCCTTCAATGTAACAATAACCACAAAAATAAGCTATTTCATTTTTTCTTCCTTGAGATTAGTAGTTTTATGTGTAGGTGGCAGGATAGATAATAGACATCTGGTTTAGCAGAAGTGAGCATCAGCAGTGGCAGCAAGGGCAGCAAATTTTAATAATATTAGCAATTCAAATTCAAGTATCAGATTAGTGTGGTATTAGAATCGCTCACTGGAATATGCTTGGAGGCCAAAACTTTTCTCAGCAAAACTTTCAATGACTTTTAAGCAAAATAATATGGTATTTGTCAGTGTGTGTATCAAAATATGCTGTCCAATGATATTAAAATGATTTGATGTTCAGCCATAACTTTAGCATCATTTACAATATCAAAATTCATTTGAGCTGTGGATTAAATATATCATTCTAAAATTTCAGTTCCACTGCTGTTATTCCAACTTTAATACTCTTATGGCAAATTTTGGGATGTCAGCATTTGAGAGAAACCTTGGCTTTCATCTACCCTAGTTCAACCTCCAAACTATTTAAACTGTGACTTGTTTCCAGTTTGTCATTCAAATATCACCTATGAGATACATAAAGATAATTCATTATCAATTTCAACTGTATCAAGGCAAATCTTAGTCTTTCTTCCTCTGCCAAACAAATGAGGCTTTTCATTCATAGAGTCTTCAGGCATGACCAATGCCAAATGATTTCTCTGTATTTGAGTTTAATATCTATACTTTAAAAGCCTGTGTGAACTTAGGAGGACATGGTTATGGTAGGACCTGTGTTTTTTTTTTTTTTTTTATGTAGAACCTCGCTATCAGTTAGCTTTTGCCTTGTAACAAATTGCACCCAAATGTAGTTAATTAAAACAACCACCATGTATTTGACTCACACTTCTTTGAGCTGGCTGGGTGATTCTTCTGGACTGAGCCAGCTCAACTGACATCTGCTGACCTCAGCCATGTATCTGCAGTTATTTGGAAGGTCAGCTGAAGGATGGATGATTTGGGAAGGTGTCACTCCCACACACCTGGGAGTTGGTGGCTTGTCACTAGGGGCAACAGAGGAGACTGGGACACATATTTCTTATCATATAGTGGAATAGCTTGGGTTTTTTCACATGGTGGTCTCAGGGTTTCCCAAAGCAGCAAGAGAAGGAAAGCTCCTCTGCTGGCATCACATTTGCCGGTGACTCACTGGGCAAAGCTTGTGACACAGCTGACCCAGATGCAATGGGAGGAGAGATATTTATTGATGGGAAGTTATGTCATGTCACAGTGCGATTACAGGAAAGAAAGAACTTGCAACAATTTTTACAGTGTACAACTATCCTCGTATCTCAAACATTGTGAGAGTTTAGGGGTCCAGTAGGGTTCACAGGATGGGCACAAGTAGTGTGTAACAGTGAAACAATCATAGGCTTTGAAGTCAAAAGAATGACGTGACCTTTCATTCATTTGTTAATTCATTGATTCATTCCTTCAAGAATTATACATTTATTGAACGTGTAGACTATTAAAGACAATTCATTCTATAACTGTTGATGCATCAAATGTTTATTGAGTATCTCTTGTATTCTAGGTACCATTCTGGGCACTAGCGATTTTGCAGAGCATGAGGCAACAATGAAGAAGACAAAGTTCTCCTCTCATGGAATCCAAATTCCACATAGACCAAAACACAGAGAGAGAGTAGAAAAGTAAAAAAAAAAGGGAAAAGGGTTACTTTGACATAAATACTCAGGGAAAGTCTCTTTGAGGAGGTGACATTACCTCTGAAAGCTGAGCACAGGAAAGAATCCATCCTTCAGAATGGAGGTGCTGGCATAGGAGGCAGAGGAAACATCTCACACAAGATCCTGAGGCAAGAATGAGCTTGACTTCTTCAATAAATAAAATGAGACAAGTGCCTGACCTGAACTGGATGAGCAAGGTAGAGGGAAAGGAGGCAGGGGCTAGCTCATGCCCAGGTCCTGAATTCTGGATTCAGGAGTTTGTGTTCATTTTCAGTTACCAGAGGTAACTGTAAATAAGGAGGGTGGGACGTGGGCCCCAGGTCGGCACGTCCCCTTGACCCCAGGACTTTTTACTCCACAGGAAAGGGCAGAGCTAGAGCAGGACCAGAGTGGAATACTCTTTAGCACAGAGTCCAAGAAAGTGAACGCTAGTATTCAGCCTAAGGGTGCAGTCTCTATCTGCAAGGATTTCATATTGTGGTTGAGGGAACAGTATTTTAAACATAGGTGAAAAATGCTTTTTGAGGAATATACACATATTGATTGACCCCCCCCCCCAAAAAAGATATTCCATGGGCTAGAAAAAGATTATAGAAGCATCTACTTCACAGCGTTATTTTAAGGAAGTGATGACCCATAGTCTTTCCTTGAAAAATAATAAATAAAAACACATACACGGTACACGGTCAAGCCCAATAGGACTTACAAAAGAAAGTTTTATGAATTTAGTCATTGTTCTCACTGCCCAAAGCTGTTCTTTAGCACTTTGATGTCCAGGTCCATCATCCCCTCACTCTCTGTGTCTCTGGTATCCACACCTCACTATCAGAAATACAGACGTCAGCTTAATCTCTTTATGTTACACATATGCCTAATATTTCACATCACACTTGCAACATTAGTGTGAAATATCTATTTATGGTTACATTTGTAAGATATGGATTCAATCTCCCTTTGATTATCTATTACAGCAGCAGTGTGACTGAAAAACTACATGCCAAGAAAAATTATCTAATTTATGGTGTGTTCTCAAAGGGTAAAGGAGAATTCTTTATTATTCCACAAGAAAGAAGAGCACAATGCTGCAAAGTAATAAAAGTTAAAGTTTTAATTTATCTTGGATATCATTCTCTTTGCATTTAAAAAATCAAGTATATTACTTATTTTCATTCAGTTTGGCTTGTTTTAAAAAATTGAAAACAACTGCATGTCTATTGATATCCCTATTACTTTAAGATGAATAATTAACTCGACGAATTTTTGAGGCTTGAATCTTAGTGTATACTTCTTGGTAGACATCAAATGCTCTTTGATTCAAAAGCATTCATGAAAAATATTAAGAACGTTTTTGTCTTGTTTTTAAAATCTCTTTCCCATTATGTCTATTGTCACCCCATAGCATAGCTTCTCACTCTCCTTCCTCGAACAACCCACAAACACACATGATACTGAGACTATTTATAATTACACAAACAAATCATTTCCCCTTACTGTTCTGCAGACTGAAATAACTCATCAAGAACAGCTTAGGCAAGCACTTATTTGCAGAGCTCAAAGCATCATGTCTACTAAAGGATGATGATTTCAATATATCATGTAGAAATTCATTTTCAGTTTTGCAGGATTGGTATATTAATTAATAGTTTTAGGAAAAAGGAGAGCAACAATTTAAAAAATGTGTCCAGCAAATATTCAGACGTTTATATATATCTATCTCCATGATTATTGACATTTACTCATTCAACAAATATGGATTAATCTATTAGGTTTTAAATACTGCATTGGACACTTGGAATAAAAAGTTATATAAGATACAATGGGAGAGAGAGCCTTGTAAAGGATGATGAAGGCAGAAAAGATGATTATCTTACTGTTGCCAGGGGTAGGGAGTGTCAATGAATGTCCCACCTGAGGGGGTGATTGTGAATGGGGACTTCAAGAGCAAATTGGAGGTTGATGGGTTTACAAAGAGATGAATAAACAGTAAACAAAGGTGGAACTGAGCCTAAACTTTGAGGTGTGAAATGCCCTCATGCATCTTGGGTCTAGCAAGAGTTTTGGTTCTGCTGAATCTTAGGTCTTTAAATAGTAACAACAGGAAACCAGGCTCAAAACACTGGCAAGGGCCACTTGCTAAAGGATTTTTTTATACCAGATCAAAGAGTTTAAAATTAAACCGTGACCATATGGAGAACCATTAAAGAATTGTAAGAAGGGGTGTGGTTGTGAAAAATTAATTTGGTAGCAGCATAGAAGCTAGACTGATCAACAAAGAGTTCATTTAGAAAGCTCCCCTGCCTATGTGCCAGAATAAAATTTATATCATGGGAGGATGAATTTAGTAAGGATGAACTCAACAAACACAGAGAGTAGAACAAATCACGTTCCTAAGTAGGAGTCCTAAAGTTGGAACGGGAGACCCCCAAAGTTATAGAGGGCCACTCTGGGAGTTTTTATCAGCTTTTCCATAATTATAGATGGCCCAGGGCAATTTTATTCATTTTCTTAGTGTCCATTCACAGTCAGAAATACATTTTACTTTATAAACTGTACACAAGTCTCTATAACTCTTCATTGCCCAAATGCCATCCCCGCTCCACATACATCTATGGTTCAAACAAAAGTCTTCATAAACCTATCACCCTGAGCCCATGAGATGCATTTGGACATTGTCAGTTCTTTCCTTTCTATTTCATTTAAAAGATACAGACAAGGGGCCGGCCCCATGGCTGAGTGGTTAAGTTCACACTCTCCACTTTGGCAGCCCAGGGTTTTGCCCGTTCTGATCCTGGGCATGGACATGGCACTGCTCATCAGGCCATTCTGGGGCGGCATCCCACATAACACAACCAGAAAGACCTACAGCTAGATTATGCAACTATGTATTGGGGGGCTTTGGGGAGAAGAAGGGAAAAAAAAAGATTGCAACAGAGGTTAGCTGAGATGCCAATCTTTAAAGAAAAAAAATACAGACAAGACTTCCTAAACTGATCGCATAACCTTCTACTACATGGTGATCCACAGTTTGAACAACATTAGTTTGGAAAAGAACAGGGTCTGGATCACCTGAGTTTCTGGCCGCCTGTGTCAGGGTCCAGCCACGTGTATGTTGGCTCAGAAGCCTGCTGGAAAAACAGATCTGGGCGATTACACGGCACCTGCCCAGGCAGCTGCACCTGATACCCAAGAAAAGCCAACTGTTTCTAAATTAATTCTATCCTCTCTATCTCTAGCTTCTTTATCGCCAGCTACGAAAGTATCAGTGGTTGCAACAACATATTTTCTGTTCCAAATAAACCTTCCCTGGGCATCTCAGAGCACAGGATTTTAAAATGTTTTAACAGGAATTGTAGAAGTACCAGATGTTACAGGAATTGAATCAAGTCCTAATTGCCTTTATCACATACTAATTTTTATTTATATCACCTGAAAAATATCCCCAAATACCTGATTTTCTTTTATATATGTAACAAATATTACACACATATAAACATATATATTATATATGTATATTTTTGTCTTCTTAAAATATTGCAAAAAGCTCTCTAACACCAATTACTCCCTTCTCCAATCACTAGTTATATGGGATCATCCAGAGATATTTATTCTTTATCCGTGAGGATCAATAAGATTCTAGGGGTTGGCCCAGTGGCACAGCAGTTAAGTGTGCACGTTCTGCTTCTTGGGGCCCGGGGTTCGCTGGTTCCCCAGTGTGGACATGGCACCACTTGGCACGCCATGCTGTGGTAGGCGTCCCACATATAAAGTAGAGGAAGATGGGCATGGATGTTAGCTCAGGGCCAGTCTTCCTCAGCAAAAGAGGAGGATTGGCAGGAGTTAGCTCAGGTCTGATCTTCCTCAAAAATAAATAAATAAAATTAAAAAAAAAAAAGTCTATCTGTGCACTTAAAAGTGAGCCTTAAAAGGCTTTTCTAGGAAACTTTCCACTCCCTTTGAGAAAAAAACACATTACCTACTTACATAGAATAAGGTACCTTAATGTATACAAATAACCAACCCTTACCATTCTCACCTACCCCATCATACGTGTATATTTAGTTGGTCAGTCAGTTTGAGGACTGAATACGATTTAGATGATGTTTGTTTCATAAACTGGATTTCTTCTTTTAACTAATTTATGATATCCTGGTATTCAAGCATAGATTTGTAATCAGACACCTGAACATTTTATGTCTCCTCTTGGCCTCACTTGGTTAAGCTAATTAACATTAATTGTTAATAAGCTAAATTTCCTTATGTGTTCAAAACAGAGATGATAGTATCACCTCATTGATTCATCACGAGAGTTGAATAATATAGTTCATATAAAGCACTCAATATAGTGCTTTTCACATAACAAGGGTTTATTCAATGCGAGCTGGAATTATTGCTCCAGAAATGTGTGGCCTGAGTGTCTTTACATAATACGCATCTAAATGTGTCACCTCCCGTTTCTCGATCTGCTCTGACATTGTAAAGTTGGACTGCACTGCTAGAGTTCATGTGAAGATTGACAGCTGTGGATGGACTTTATCATTTTGTTAACATTTGGAATAGTTTTTAAGCATATCATTACCTGTTGTCATGATTTACTATTTCGCAAACATGGTTTTATAAATACATATATTATAATTATATAATAAAAATATATAATGTGTTCTCTCAGTGTATACATTCTTTACCTTTCTCAGAAAGTAAAAATTTTGAAAATCAGCAAACCGCCACAAAAAAATAACAAATATAAGCTTTCCCAATGTATTATTTTCCATAGTCTTGTGCATTGAAAACCATTTGAATTTATACAGCAGTATTTTCTGTAACGGGGGACTACAGATCAGAAAATTAAAAACCTGTGATATCTGTTTAAATTCTTCAAGGTCTTTGATTCTGCTCTGTCCAATCACTATAAGGACAAAGGTACTGTATCTCAACAATAGTGTTATCATAACAGTTTGATTTGAAATCTGGTATATTTCAGGAACATTTCCATTGTAATTATTATTTTATATTCCTAGAAAAATTGCTATGGGGCTAATGGAATTTTAACACGTATTCTACCTCCACCCCCTTGCCCCATGTTGTTTTCCTTTCTGGTGACGTTTAATGACTCATTTGAAAAATCATACCACAAACAAAACTTGAATTATAGCTTAAAATTCTCGGTTTTCAAAATCAAAGGCAGTGCAGATTGTTCTAGAAGCACTGACGTTGCAGAACTCCCTCAGAGGAGCTCACGAAGAACTCCCTAGGAAGGCACGGGGGGATCTCCTTAGTTCAACGCTGAAGATAAAGCCAATGCTAAATCATATAAGCGGCCATTGAATAAAATAGTCAAATCCTTTTCAAATGCATTTGTATTTCCTCTTAATTAAAAAAAAATACATTCTTCACCCTGGGGAATAGTATTTACTAATATTTATACTTAATCTCACACACTCTCATTTCAAATAAGCCTCAAATTTTTCTTCAGATTTTGGATTTTAAAAGATTTGTGAATTAGGGGCCAGCCCCGTGGCGCAGTGGTTAAGTTCGCACACTCCACTTCCATGGCCCAGGGTTTGTTCGAATCTCAGGCATGGACCCACATACTGCCTATCAAGCCACGCTGTGGCAGGTGTCCCACATATAAAGTAGAGGAAGATGGGCATGGATGTTAGCTCAGGGCCAGTCTTCCTCAGCAAAATAGGAGGATTGGTGGAGGATGTTATCTCAGGACTAATCCCCCTCCGCACCCCCCAAAAAAAAGAATGAAAAGAAAAGATCTGCGAACTTGGTGGACCTGAGTTCAAGAACTGACTCTTCTGACAGTGGCCATATTTGTCATCTCTCTGAGGCTCAATTCCTTCTCCTATAAAGAGAAAGAATTATGTTCTCTATCACACAGGTTCCATGGGAGATGTAAATGAGGAAGTATATAACTTATTTAAAAGTCCACACAGAATAACTATGAATATTATTATGATAATTATTTTTTTCACTTACAGCTTTAAGAATTTATGATATATCTTTGACTGTCACCTTCACAGATTCTTTTTATTACAATTTTACAGTGCAGCATCCTCGCTCCCTTCTTAACCTAGTGTGCACTTGCTTTGCATGTCTTCTCATGTTTTTATTTTCTTGAAACTCAGAGACCGCAATTGCACACATTGTTACTGGCATATACATGTAAGCTACGTCTTGCCAGCAGGATAACACTCTATCTGCTTTCCAGTGTCCTTCCTGATGATGTCCCGTGTTTTGTTGTCCCACTAACATACTCATGGGTAGAGTTGAAATGACTTGGAAAAATTTTGCTCAGTTTAAATGGCATTTCCTGATCCACTCAAGTCATTGTGCTTTCAAGGTATGCAAGGATAGATAAGGACAATACAATCATGTATAATGAACTTTTCTGTCAACGATGGACCGCATATATATGACAGTGGTCCCATAAAATTAGTACCATATAGCCTAGGTGTGTAGTAGGCTGTACCATCTAGGTTTGTGTAAATACACTCTCTGATGTCCGCTCAACGACGAAATTGCCTAACAACGCACTTTTCAGAACATAGCCCTGTTGTTAAGTGATGTATGACTGTATAGGGGAGAAGAAAGACTTGGCAGCTGCAAGGCAAATGCTACAAGCATGAACTATAAGCCAAAAATAGGAGCCAATACCACCGAGGCCTTCTTTTATGCACACAGTTTCACTGTTTTATTCTTTACCACCTTACATTGCACTAGCTAACAGTAAAACCCATTGGCTACTTCTCTGCTCATTCACCCAGATACTCGGGATATTCTTATAATCTGTTATAAGGTTGATTCTGCTTTTCTGCACAAGGTCAAGAGTAAACTCAAAGATTTCACTGATTCTCCAGCCTTCGCATAAAGAAATTCAAAACATGTTTGTTAGTACTTATCTTCAGTATTTTTAATTCCTGACACAAATACAATATTATTGCTACCTTTATCTAAATCAATAATCTCCATAAAAAACAAAACAGACAAAATCAACACACAAATCCTGCCCCCTTGCAGGAATAGGCAATTTTTAAAATTTGTCTTTAAGGAGGAGCATCCTAGCATATTTTTGCAACTATAAGGATATCGTGTGTCCCATTTCACCTTCATCTGTCCACAGACACCCCTGCCCCACAGCCAAGCAAAATGGGTTAGATGGGTAGAGCCCTCCCTTGAGGAAACAATGTGGGCTCCTGCATAACAGGTCCATGCATCATGGTTATAACAGGGCTCACGGAATTAGTCAAATTGCTGTAACTTTGAGAAGGCAGGCTTTGGCCTCAAGTCTGCATGAGACTGAATTGTGGCTAACGACTTATTAGACGGCTATCTTAGAAACTCAGGAACACCCCTGATCATTTGCATTTCCACAGTAATATGACCAGATATACTACATCTTAGAAAATTTCTCTCTTTTGTTAACTTTCTTCTCTTTTTCTACTAGTTATTTTTTTTACCTAGCCTGCTGACTATTCTTACTCTTTTTTTTTTTTTTCTTTTCCCAATTCATCTATAATCATCCCCTCAGTGGTCTGTAAGATTTCTCTTTGTGTTTGATTGCACAGATTTTTCGCCATTCTTCAATCTGTTTAAATGTTTAACTTGTTCCCTCTTTCATGAACCGCTTTCCAGTCCCTTAAGAAGCTTGCACTCTGCTCCTGTCTGCTTCGCTGCATCACTTGAAACCTGCTTTGGCGATTGCGCCAAGATGCCCGCCACAGCATGCAATCTAGGTGGCTGACCTCCTACCTGCAATGATACCCCAGTGACAGGGCCACCCTGCCCACCAAGCCAAGGTGTTAAGGAATGTTTTGACCTGAGCTTGTTAAGAGTCTTTCCACATCGGTTTCTCAAGTCATGGAGCCAAGTGCAGTACCTACAGCAAGACCCAAGCAGTGCACTAAGTGGCTGTCCCCCCTAAGTTACTTCTTACTTCTCCTGAGTTTTTAACTTATTTCGCAGTTTCCTTACCCCCAGTAGTGATAATTTCATAAAGATATTAATATTTTTAAGAATCTCGAGGGAGGAATCTAGGTGAGCCTTGAACATCATAGGAGAGGGCTGTTCTCAAGCTCTTTCTATACTCTATCCTTAAAATGGTTCATTTTGAAAAAAATCCCCTGCCATTAGATCAAATCATACTTGACCAGGTCTCCTCAAATTCAATCATGTTTTAGGCAGGTTACCGTCTTCCTGGGCACGCTTTATGGAGCACCAGTTTAAACTTGTAGCAAATCTGGTCTTATTTCCCTCTTCAGCACTGTCCCATGACCACTGCACCACTGCATACATTAGTGCTGATTTTGCCCTGCACAACTCAAGGGGGCACTGTTGTGTTTATTTACAGAATAAAATCTGTACGTCTGTTGCCTGTGCACTTGGCATGGCCAGCAAAACCCTTTTCTCCATAATTTGCCCTGATCTACTTCTCCAGCTTCATCCTCTTCCACTTGTCCTCATCCTACACACTATATTTGTACCGCGTTGAACTACTTTTTCCCAAACGTAACATGCTCTAATGTTCTGTTACTTGGAAGACATGGTTGGAACTGTCTGGAATGTTGCTCTCATCTCATCTGCCATTTAAAGTCAGTCTTTTTTTTTTGGTGAAGAAGATTGGCCCTGAGCTAACATCTGTTGCCAAACTTCCTCTTTTTGTTTTTTCCCTCCCCGAAGCCCCATTTCGTAGTCATATATCCTAGTTGTAAGTCCTTCTAGTTTTTCTACGTGGGATGCCACCACAGCATGGCTTGATGCACAGTGCGTAGGTCTGTGCTCAGGGTCCAAACTGGCAAACCCTGGGCTGCTGAAGCAGAGTGCATGAACTTAACCACTACACCACCAGGCCAGCTCCTCCAATCAGCCTGTAAGTTTGAGTCTCCTCCTCTGTGAAGATTTCTATAGAGATTAATAGTCTTTCCTCTCTTCCCTGATCATCTTACGCCTAATCAAATTTGCATTTGTCTCAGTGTTTGTCTGTGTCTCTCTGTACTTTAAGGCCTTTTTAGAGTGGGCTGTGCTATGTTCACCTCTGACCCACACTGCTGGCATGGATCAGGCACAAGGGAAATCTGAAAGGGCTAATATGGCAAACTCAGAAAACAAGTTCTCTTACTTCCATTGCTGGCTCCAGCCTCTGCCACTTACATGCTGTGTTACTAAGTCAAATTACTTAACCTCTCTATGCCATACTTTTTTCAAGAGTAAAATGGAGTTTGTACTAGTAGCTACCCTATCAGGTCATTGCAATTAGTAAGGGAGTTAATATATGTAACATGATTAAAATGGTTGTAAATAATAAGCACATTTGAAATATTAGTACTAATATTGCTATAATTATCATAGTTATTGTACTATTATCTCTTTCATATGATTGACAAAGGGTAAGTCTCCAAATCTGGGGTGCATAAGAATTATTAGAGAAATATTTTCAAAATATTTTAAAACCCAGAATATTAGGCCTTGCAGTCCTGAGATCTACATCCTTATAAATAATTCCAGATTTTTAGACACACTTCCAACACTATGGTGATTCAGGGGGTCATAAAATGCCCTGAGTGATTGTAAATTTCTACCTTCTTTGTTTAAACACTAAATTCCCATGAACTTAGTCCAAATAAGTACTAAAACTGGATTCTTAATTATATCTAGTGATGAAGAAAATTTATTCTGGACATATCCCCGCTGTGATCCCTCTTTGTTCATCTTTACATTCTGCTTCTAGTTAGTAAGTATTTATTAAAATATTTGCTATCAGGAAATATTTACATGTTCATGATGCTTCAGGTAGCAGGACCCCATGACCCCACTTGCCATAATATTCTTTCGCTTTTCTGATGACCAGGAAAGTCTGCCTTGTATTGGCCTCTCTGGCTGCATTATTTCTACAATCACCCCAAAGCAGGCAGTTTTGTTTTATTCTGTTGGTTATAGGCTTCAGAACAACTAAAGCAACTTTACATCTTTCGTTTGCTTGGCTGTTTGAACTGCCCAGGGCTTTGCAAAACAATTTTAAAATAGGTTTATGGTGGTTTTCTCAAAGAACATTTTAAAGTTTCTCATAAATGGTTTTTCAGATGGTTCCACCTGACTAATATAGAGAACTCAAAAATAAAAGGGTCATTTTTTATCAACTTCCAGGAAGTAAAAGTTTTAGGTTTGAGTAGGCCAAAGGGTTTGAAAAAGTTATTTGCTTTTTTGTCCCTCTTCCAGTTTCCTGAGCAACTTACAAAGGGCTCCTATGATATTCACAATTATGCTTACAATTTTCTTCCCCTAACTAATTGAAGATACAAAACTTACACCCACAAGCAGCCACAATGACCACAGAATGACGATGAAGTGGCCTACGGTCAGCAGTGATTCATTACGCCTGAAATGTCTGCAATTAAACTTAATGGAGGGGAAATAGGCCTCTCTTTATAAGCTGTCATCTCCTTTTTTCCATTGATTCAACCACATTATAAAACACAAATAAGAATGTATTTTCCCTAAAATTCACAATTTAATTCAAGTGTCTGTTAACCCAAGTTAACACAAATTAACTCAACTGTCTGTTTTCAGCAGTATTTAGAAAATAAAAGATAATTATTGTTGATTTAGATTTTCAGAACCAAAAGATGTTAACATGGAATAAGGTGGATAAAATCAGAAAGAAGGTATAGCCCAGTAGAAAGGAAACTATAATCATCTGAACACACATTGGCGAAATCAACTTCCAAAATATCATTATAGGCATCATAAAACATAATTTTTTAGAGTCTGTAAATAGAGCCACTGTGATCAGACATTTCTCCTCCTGGACATACTTTAAAGAATAGGAAGCTAAAAAAAAAATAAAACCAATAAAGTAGAATATCCATAAACACTATCAAGAAATCATCAGTTAAGTTGACCCTCATAAATTATTTAACAAGCCTTTAGGCTAACAAAGATCCCATTAAACTAGAAAATAAACATAAAGCACACCAGTGTTGCCACTGTCTCCTTTCGCCTCCTTTGTTTTTCGTCATACATAACATTAAAGGACCATAGATTGTACTAGATTGCACCCTTCCTAGACACGTTAAGTGAACAAACAGGTTTTCCTTCACACCCAGATCACACGCAGATAAAATTCCTGTTGTAATAACTCCAAAGTAAGAACATGGAAAAAGTGTCACTCTTTTTGGCCCATCGGTGGATTCTTAGGTTGACACCTTAAATTCTTCTAAGAATTTAGAATAAATTCTTTTCAGAATTTAGGGTAAGAGTCTACCATTATTCTATAATGGAATCAACTGTGTCCCCAAAGGATAGAATATCTAATCAGAAAATTAAGTTATGTGAAAAGGCAAAAAAACAAAACAAAACCCATACTTCAAAAGTTTTCAGTTCATCTTGGAAATATACAAGAGTAATTCTCTGCAGTTTAATTAAATTAAGGATTTTAATTATTTAAATACCTACTATGGTATTTAAAATATTTTACTCATAAAATTTTAAAGTTTTTTTGGAATTTTAAATTATAATTTGTCACTTTGTGATAGCATTATGGTATAAACACGTTAAAATATTCAAGATACAACAGTTTATATGCCTGAGCTTTCATATAAAAGCAATAAAAAGATTCCCCCAGCCAGAAGGAGTGAGAATGGATCCTTAGATCTTCTGAGATTACATTCTTTTTCTTCCCTTCTTCCTTTGCTATTTTGTTATTCTATTCTAAATATCTTTCTTTCACTTATTGACTCGTTCAGCAAATATTTACTCAAGACACATATTTTGTGCTAGGCACTGTTCCAGGCACCTGGATACAAGAAGGAAAATAAGACAGAAGTTTCTGCCATTACAATTTAATGTGAACAGATGTCTGTCAGATGTGTCACAATGTATGTCACAGGGTGGTAAGGGTCAGGGAGAAGACTAAATCAAGGGTTTGGGCAGAGGATACAGGAGGGGGAGTTGATTGTAATTATAATTATGGTGGTCTAAGGACACTCGTTGTCCCGTAGGATCAAAGGATTGGTTGGCTCAACTAAGAGTAACTGAACATTCTCCTGTGGTCACAGGCCCACACTCAAGCAGATCCATTTCACCTTTACAAGCACACAGACATGGATATTTATCCCACACAGCTGTTAATTACATGTGGCTTTTCCCATGATTAATTAAATGTGGCCTTGACCTTTATCTTTTCTTTGCTTCATGTTACAATCCTTGCGCCAAGCCAAACCATTTTTTTAATGGATTCTTAATCTCCCTTTGGTACTCTTCGTGGTGTTCAATTACATTTTTCAATTTTCTTATTTTGCTCCTTTCTGTGAGAGACACTTAGCACTATTATGAATTCACTATCTGAAAAATTTCCCATTTTCTTATCCAATCTCCTATACTTGACAGGTGGTCCCATTTTGCAGTAGAACACATGATTTTACAAAGTATATCTTGTCTACTAAGGTCATCAGAGAGCTTGAACAGAAATGACGGATCATCTCATATAGTTGTTCCTAATCCTGGCTTCATTCTGGCATCTCCTGGGTAACTTTTAAAATATCCATGCATGGACCCCACATCAAGAGTTTCATTCAATTATCTGAGGTGGGGCTCAGACATTGGTATTTAAAAAAAATCTCCCTAGGTCCTTCTATTGTGCAGTCGAGGAAGATGAGAAACTGGAATGAGACTTTTTGCTCAATGCGCGCCAGCAACCCCAGCATAACCTGGGGGCTTTTTAGAAATGTAGAATCACAGGTCCCATTCCAGACCTACTGAGTCAGAATCTACATTTTTAAGAAGATCCTAAGTGATTTGTACACATATTAAAGTTTAAGAAGCACTCCTGTAGATACAGACTTTCATTTTGTACCTAAAGTAATTAGAAGTAGAGAAGTCAATCAATTGCCCACAGTTGGTCGGTGTAGCTAACTAGGGGAGAACTGGGTTGGGAAGCCAGGTGTTAGGTTTCTCAGTCTTGAGCTATTTTAATTGCCACATATGCTCTTCAACATAAAGGACTGTCAACCTTGTAAGTGACTAGAGCCTTGATGCAAACTGGCAAAAATCTCCGCATGGACTAATTAAGGAATAAAGACCGTAAATTACTGTTAAGTAAGAATTATAAAATACTTTAAAATAAATATGACTTTATTCAACAAAAGATCCTGAGTAATTAATATTGATAATTTGGTCCTACTTTAATGAATATACAGAAATTTGCTTGTCATAAAGATCTTGTACAAACCTGTAGAAATACTTACGCCAATCAAGGAATGTTTTCTCAGAAAGACTCCAATATCCAATTTCTTTTGCTTAGTTTTACTTGGTTAATCCTTTTATCAGAAATTGAACAAAAGTAAACCTTTTTTTAGCCATTAAGTATCACAAATTCCAAGGTAGTAGAGTTGGCCTTAATGCTATTTTACTCTTCTGGAAAGGTATTTCACTGATGTGAAAACATTGTATGTAGTTAGGGCATATAGTGTGGTCTAAGAAATCTATTCCCCCCCCCCCCAAAAAAAAAGGGCCTGGAAGAATCTTAGCCTAATCTGAACCTATCTAACTCCATTTATCACCAAAAGCAAACTGAGCCAAGAGCAGGAGGCCTTGTTAATAATGACCGGCTGTAACCATTTTGTGTGTGTATTTCAGTTCCCGAATCTTTAAGGAGGAATAACGGCTACCTCTCTCTCACTAACACAACCAAGAAAACTATGAAAAATGTATTTTCAAAGAACAGAACCACGTATATTTAAGTTAGGGAAATCCATTTAAAATGAGGTGGCTCTGTCATTTATCACAATTCAAGAGTGTAATAAAATGTCCTTATGCAAAGGCACAGTGTTTGTAGTCCAATACACACTGGTATTTTCTTTTTAAATTGTAAGTCCTTATTAACTTATGAAAGCAATTATTTGGGTCCTCATTGAGTGCTGTAAATTTTCATTGCTTTTCCCCCAACGAACTCTGAGAAATAATTGTTCTCTAAAATAGTGTCATTTGTGTCTTATTTGAGCTATTAATCATCTTCATTGATTTTGGATGAACTCTCTCTCTAGCAGTTACATCTATGCCAAATTAATTTCACATCAAACATATCGCCCTGACGGTATATCTTTCATCCATATCCTTGGCTATACGTTTATATGAATTTTATCATAATTTACTTTCCATTGGACCCTTGTAAGGTTTTTTTTCTCATTCTCACAATGGTGATATGTTTTACTGTTTGAAACTAAAAATCCCATTAAACTGTTTCTAAGTCACAGGTTGAAAATCGGAACTGATTGTGTTGAATTCAGAACAAACATAAAATGTCCCCAAGGAAAAAAAACTGACTCTTCAGGTGATAATGAACACAGCTTGCTACTCTTACTAATATGTTTACAATCCCAGACTTGAAATTGAGATCCAGATTTTATTCAATATTTTTGAAATAAAAATGCCTGTAAACAGTTTTGATATGCAAGCTGTCACTTTAAAAACAACTTGAAAAAAGTTCCACTTCCTTTCCTCACTTGTATCCTTTGCTGTGTACAGAAAATAAGAAAAGAGGAAGAGGAAATTAGATTGAGAAATGGAGAGAGAAAGATAGATTTGTGGAGAAAGAGAGCAAAAATGGAGGGAGTTGGGCACATAACATTTCAAAATGGTTAAAGTCCAATAGTTCGAAGCAAACATTAACAACATAGAAATGTCCTTTGGCTAGTGTGAGTGGGAGAAAGGGGGACGCTTCAAACATCCTGGCTTATATATAATGGCTCACACAAACTACATTAAAAGAGCATTACAGCTGTTTCAGGAAATTCACAGTTCAGGGTGAAATATACCATATGTCCTCAATACCTACTCACAGCAGGGTGCGTTAAGACAGCTATTAGGCCGACTCCCTGTTGTGCCCAGGTACTGGAGGACATATGGTGCCTTTCACCCTTGACTAACGTTTCCTTCCTTTCGTTGTTTCCTGCAGCAACTTGAACATCTTCTGAATGTTGTTTCTCTAGTGTTAGGAAAGTAGTATTCACCAACAACTGTCCCCCACTACAACACACACACGTGCATAAGCTGATTCTTGTTCAGTGATTTTTCTCTATATAACATACTATACTTGGCATACAAACCCTTGGGATCAAGTTAAACATGTAACAATGATGATATTGCTATACGTGGGCTGCAAAAAGGAACCAGGTCTTATCTCTAAAGTAAAAGTTGGAAACACTATAGATGATGAGAGAGGAAACAAACAAGAAATGTGGTTAACCAAGAAGGATTAGTAGGAACGATATACAAGGAATTCACTATTTTCTTCACCACCTCAAACAAATGTAAACAAATTCTACATCTATATGCTCTCCTGATTTTCAGCAGGAATGACAACAGGAAAAAACAAACTGGAATTTGGAAACAAATTCAAATACTCTAGCAGTCATTGATGCTTGACTCTACTATGGGTATTTCCCCTTCTTCCTTCCTACAGAACCTCATGTAGTTGACACACGTCTCCCTCAGGGAGGGTGGTCTTATCCCAACCTCAAGATTCAACCTATTTTGATCAACCATAAGCATGGGATGTGATACAGACCAATAAGATCTTAGGGTTTCTGCAGAGACTGCTCCTGGGAAAGGTTGCTTCTCTATTTTAAAAAAGTCAAAGCACAAAACAGTTTCTTTTGCTGCAGCACGTCACCATATCTGCTGTGATGCCTGGAACTCTTGCAACCATCTTGAATGCTGGAGGACAGTCACTAAAACAGAAAGAAGGAAACAAACCTCACTTCCATCCTTACCAACATTGCTGAGGCCCTAAATAAACCAAATCTTACACTTCTGACTACCGCTTTTTGACATTTATTTAAACCAGTTGAACTAAGTTGTGATTTTTTTCCCTCCAAATATATGCTAAGGAATATAAACATATCTTCTGACAATATTTGTTGTGAACTGAAGTTTAATGTAATTCTCACTTAAATATAGTGATAAACTTCCCCCAGATAGCCAAAGTTTGAAATGTCTACATTTCATGAATATTCAGGATAAGAAATATTGTATAATTATACTTGGTTTCTCTAGTGTGTGAGACTAGGCTAACACAGTTTACGCCCTTTTCTTTCACAACTGGAATATTTGTATAAAGAGATAAGCTATACTCTATTTAAACTGCATTTTAAGAAAGTACATTTATCCAATTTTTAACCACTTGGCCTTTGGAAATAATGCAAAGCTACCATCAATCATATTTAGTTCATTTTGCTTGGTGAGAAGAAAAGGAGAAAAACGAAAATGCTTCAGCATTCTTCTCTCACTTACTTACCCAATGATCTAATCCCAACTCATTTTCCTCTCACCAAATCCCTAAAAATATAGCACTCCATGGAGAAAATATAGAGAAAAGGGAAAAGGACAGAAAAGGAAAAGGTGGTGTAGGGGAGGAAGATATTTCCTCTACCCACTCTAGGTCCTTCTGGCCGGACTATGAATTAAATTCACATGAGACAGAATAACAGGAGAAAATTAAACCAAGCTTTATAATATGTATACATGGGAGACACTGAAGTAAACTGAGCAACTCACCAAAATGGCAGAGGTTCTCATCTTAAATACCAACTTCAGCAACAAAGGAAGATGTTGGGAGTAGGGGGAGTCAGTTATGGGAGATTACCAGAAAAATATCAGTAAATGAGTCAGGTTTTTAAGCAGATATAAGGCCTTGCCTTTCACATTGATAAGAGTTTCTAGAGATAAGCTCACCCCCGCTTCTTCCTGGTACAGAGAGGGAGACATCTTTACAGATGGAGATTTCCTCTACAAATGTAAATGTCTCTTACAAAGGGTAATTTCTACTTTTCAGAGTTTCTTTCATGTCTTCAGTTTTTAAAAGTAACCAGCCCAAAATAATCCTCATGCCAAAGAGACACATCTTGGGGTGGCCAATTCTAATCTCCCACAGCGGCAAGAAAAAAATTGAAGAATGAGAAAAAAAAGTAGATCAATGGGAGAGGATCAGAAGAGGCATTATGTGTCTCCAGGGGGACATAATCGCAGGGCTGTTGCATACATGTGGGCTTGGTCACCCAGGAAAAAGGCTCATGGATACCTACAGAGAACTGAGAGTGTGTCATCTGTGTGCTTTGAGGGAGAGTCCTGGTGGGGAAGGAACACAAGTCAGCTTGTAGCAGAAGAAAGGCACGACCCTGGAGGAAAAGGAATGGATTGAAGTCGAAGTTCTGCTAATTTTTTCTCATTGTGTGGTCCTGGCCAATTTACCTAACCTAATCTTCAATTGCTTATGAAGACTCCTTCATAGGAAGAATCAGACTTAAGCAGAGTATTGTGGGAAGACTAAATGAGATCACCCACATGAAAAGCATATTGAAATGCATTATGCATATGTTCAGCAAATCCTCCAGTCTCCTGTCTCAGCAGCCCTGAGGTGAAAAGCTCCGAGACTCACCATTTCCTGTGAGCTGGTGAAGTTTTCCAGCTGGGGTGCAAAGACTCCCACCAGGATTGGCCCAGAGTATTTGATGAGAGAAAATTAAAATGAAAATATCCTAAGTTTATTTAACTATCTTAACTTTCCAAAAATATACTTTTTTCTATGTCACATATGATCTATTCTTAAACCACCAGGAGTCTTCTAAACCAGATATTCTCCCCACTTTCAGAGCAGAAGCTAGTCATGAGAAATCAGGCATCTTATTTAAAACAATCTGTTTATTGGCTGAGAAAGAATTAGAACCCCATCAGCTGATTCTCAGTCCAGAAAAGATTCAATATGTATTTTCAATGGGGCAGAGGGAGTTATATTTGAATCATGATATAGAAATACATCGACCTCACTTTTGCCAAATTACCCACTGTCAAGTTCCATTACTGTCATTCACTTCAGGTGCTAAGAGGCGAGAGAGCACTGTATATCCTCTTTCCAATAACCTCGTTATCAAAAGGTATGTGAACCTAGGCTGTGCTTCAGTTAAGACCAAAAACCTCCCAAATCTCAGAGGTTAAACTAACAAAGTCTTGCATCCACTGGAGGTTGACTGAGGGCTCTGACCAGGTCCTTGTAGTTCTCATTCTGGAACGCAGACTGACAGGCAACAACTAAATGGAACGCTGCCAGAGGCCAAGGTAGAGGGCAAAGGGAATGAGTCCTAGACGTTCTTGTAGCAGCAACTGAAAACTCAGTCAAGAAGTGACTCTCACAACTTATTAACCATGAACACCAAGGTATAACGTGCCGTGGAAAATGAAGAGCCCGAAATATTCAGCACAAAACATTAACAATTGTCTCCATATTTCACAATGAAAGAAAGTCTTAGAAAAATATGCCCAACAGGTAAATATGTATTAGCAATCAGGCACAAAATCAGTCACATGATCATTTACTTAAATTTTTTTTGTAATTCAGTCAGTTCTAAGGTCAGGTCAAAAGACATAGTCTTGCATGAAGTCGGGAGAATATAAAACCAATGAATCTCCAGAGCTGATCTGAAAGTATTAGCTTGCTGAGCCAGCTAGATTATCTGGGTGGTATAACAAGTAATTATAGTGGTAGGGCCAACAACATATCTTGAACAGCCTTCTTTTCATCCATAAAAATGTATTTCTAGCAAACCATATACTAATTAACAAAACTCTTGCAGATTTCAATAAGGATCTTAGAAAAACTTGATAGCCACTTCCAGTAGTGGATTTCTATTCAAGGCACGTCAAATGCAGATTGACTGCCCTTCACTGCAAAACACATCACCTTAAAACTCAGTAGCATCCAACAATAAACTTGTATTTCTCTTGCACTTATGAAGTTCAGCTCATCTCAGGTAAGTTCCTCATCTGTCTACGGGTTGAGTCTGCTCCATATGTCTCTCCTCTTTCTCTTGGAATAACAGACTGCCAGTAATGTCCTTCTCTGGCTATGGGAGAAGCACAAGGACTCAATCAGAAAGATGTCTTGAACTCTAGGCTGAGAACTGGCATATTGTTACTGCCACCTCCTTCGTTGGGCTAAAGCAAGTGACGTGGCTAAAGTTGGAGTTAAAAGGTAGGGAAGTTTTCCCCAGTCATGGTGGGAGGTTATTACAAAGTTACATAGCAAAGGCATTAATATGAGAAGGAGGAGTGCAGAATAATTATGGTCATTGCTGCAATCTAAGACATACATCTACAGAATAGATGAAAATTAACTCACGTACTCATACATCACCTGGCTTTTCAAACTAGTTTTTAAGTTTCAAAATTCTACTGCCTACAGTAGATTCTGACATGTGTAGCATCCCACCACTTGACTCCCAGCCAAGGTCTCTGACAATTCCCGCTTCAGTAAGATCAGTGTTTTCTGATAGCTCTAAAGGGTGTTAAGCAGAACAAAGGAAATTAGACCATCCTTCCAGCAACTTGGAGCAGAATAAGGACTCGAGATAAAGGACTGAATTCTATAGCTATTTTGAGTTAAGATCAAAGAAAGTCAATCCTCAGAACATGAAACAAAAAAGTGATATGCCTTTTTGTCCGCTTCATGTAGAAAATTATAAAGATGACTTACATTTGTTTGACCACATACCTGTGGTTCTTGCTTTGCAGAGACTAGGTTAATAGAAAAAAGAAAAAGGTTCCTTGTGAGATGTTTAAAAATCAGCGAGCTGGAATGTTGCTATAGAGTGTATAAATTTCAAAAGAAGTAAAACGATTCTAAAGAGAATTTTAGCTTTGCCTGATAGCTGGTTAAATTTTCACCATAAAAGCCTATTGGTGGGGAGAGGGGTATGAGGAGCGACAAGGTGCTAAGTTCGCCTGAGCAGACAGTCTCAGAATAAGCGAGAATAATGCATGTGGTTATCTTGAAAACTGTAATATGTATCATCATTTTCTTTGAATTTTATTAAGCAATTTTAAAGTTTATTGGCAACAGATAAAAGCTGGTGTCACAACCTGGTCCACGTTGGTTTCTGCCATTCGAAGGAGATCTAACAGTGATTTTCTACAGGAAGCATATGCCTTCTTAATTACACAAAGCATTAAGTTACTTACAGAAGAATCGGGAACCATATGGCCCATTGGAATCAGAATTCAGAAGGTAATGGAGACAGAATTTCTGTGCTTTCTGACTAAATGGAGGTGCCATGCAATAGGAGGTTCTTTTTACAAACTAGGAATCAGTACAGAATTTCTTCTTTCCATTTGGCTCATTCAAAAGCTCTTTATATTATTCTAGGAATGGCTGTGGGCAGGCAACACCCATTTTGATTATTTTGACCTAATTTGTCGTATCTCTGGAACAGCAGTTACCAGACTGCATCACGATGGCACTGTTTATTTACTCACAGAACTCTGGGTTCTTCTAGGTCAAGGGCTCCAGCTATGCATCTGGGCTTATCTATCCTCTGTCTTAGCACACTCTTACTTAAGGCTGAGTTATCTTCCATGTCTCTATGACTGGATGAAGATTCTCCTAAAGTTAATGTTACATTCCTATAAAGAAAGTCAATATTTTGTAAAAAGGAAAATTTTTATGAATATCATTTGTCTCTTACAGATAGTAGATCCTGATGATGAAGGATAATAGTGTGACCACAAAGTGTGTGCTGCTTTAGAGGGTAAAAATGAACCAAGCAGCTTTGTTTTGAATTTGATATCTACACCAGGATTTTTTTTTTTCTGGTGAGGAAGATTAGCCCTGAGCTAATGTCCATTGCCAATCTTCCTCTTTTTTTGCTTGAGGAAGATTGTCCCTGAACTAACATACATGCTAATCTTCCTCTACTTTGTATGTGGGACACCAACTCAGCGTTGCCTGATGAGCGGTGCCTAGGTCAACTCCTGGGATCTGAACCTGCAAACCCTGGGCTGCAGAAGTGAAGTGCGTGAACTTGACCACTACACCACTGGCAGGTCCCCAGGACTGATTTTTAAGATCTGCTTTTCAAAAATGACTTTAATAAATTATTTTAATTTCTGAGGCATGATAAGGCTACATTTACTCTACATTCTCAAGTGCATAATGCTGCAGAAAGTTTTGTTCTAGATTTAAAAGCATGTGTGTGACTATGGTCCTTGTGAAGATGCAGCCACAAAAAAGAAAGTGACCCTTAATTTTGACCCTGGGTTTGGTGGTAGAAAAGTAAAAAGGGTCAACAGACTGGGCTTCTGTTTCATTTTGCAAAGAGTGCCCAGAGTGGGGACAGGGTGAGGGTAGCCAAACTACCACATGCCCTACTGCATAGAATACTTGACTTTATTCTTTAAGTCTTTCATTAAGTTCAAGGAGATATTAGAGACACCTTCTTGTGCTTTTATCTTATATTCAGAGCTTCTTGGAAAAATCAAATTTGTTCTTGTCCTAAAACATCAAAATGACATTTTCAAACAAAGGAGAGAATTTCAATGGATATCACTAATCTTTTCAGCCAATAAAGACAAAAATAACCTAAAATTGTCATTTTTCAACTTTGTGGGATTAGGTAGCCTTTTTAATGTCAAAATATGTCATGGACCATCTCATTTAATAATCATAATTTTAATATATGTTAAATAAGAAAATGAATGGTGATTAAAAAACACATTGGAATCAATAGGTTTTTGGGAAAAATGTGCAATTTTAACTACCATATCATGAAAATGCATGCTTATACATTTGTAAAAATAGTGTGTATGTGTGTGTGTGTGTGTATGTGTACTACATACTTACAAGCAGACAATTTTTAGTATGCATGTACTTTTGGAGACTGCTTATGGTAATTTTGATGTCTGTCTCCCCTCAGGGCTCCACATGTTAGGATTCATTGGGAATCTGGTGTTAAGATGGCGGCATTGGCAGACTGAACTCACCTCCTCCCACAGACACAAATTTACAACTACTCCTGGAACAATTACCCCTAAGAGAGATCTGAAAACTGGATGTAGAACCCCGAGAACAAGGGACAGTCCTGACTGAGGTGGAAGAGGCAGAAATTCCTTGCTGGAGGGGAAAAAGCCATCTTCAAGCTGCAGTGCTTCAAGGTTGGCCAGGAGCAATCTTAAGGTACAAAATCTTTCCTGGAGGAGTGGGGGATCTGACTGGGAGAGGTTTACCACAATAAGCAGCTTTTGGACTGAGCACAACTGAGACAAGTGCCATAATACCTGGCTTTGCTGCCTATTAACTACAACAGGGAATACCCCCCAGAAAAGCTATTAGAAATAAGGGGAAATAAAAGACTTCTCTTAAAGGGCCCGTGCACAAATTCACCCATTTTGGAAAGCAACCTACAATCACCAGAAAGAAAGGTGCACAGTCCTTTGGTGAAAAGAGACTCACTTCATAGGCTCTGGGTGCATCTAGCTGAGAAGTGAGACCTCCCCAGGCTGGGATCACCTTCTCAGGGACTGAGACTTTGGCATCAGCCATTACTGTGACCTAGTTCAGGTGTGCTGACACAGATGCTGGCAGAAGCCATTGGAGTCTTTCCCCTGACCTGTTTGCATTGGGGTCTGCCCCACTCACTCGAGCCCCAATTTAATCCAGGCCAGCAAAGGCAGGAAGCCTGGCCTGGGGACTTTCCCCACCCAATAGCAAAACCTCAGGAAATGGTGGGACCACAGAGGTAGGATGCCTGGAACCTCTGTAGCCAGGTGAGTGGGTCCGCCTCTGTGGGGCAGGGCATGTGCAAGGGGCAGGCCTGCATTGGTGGAGTGTGTGGGGCCTCTGCAGCAGAAAAGCTGGGTCTGGTTCAGTGAGTCAGTATGTGCACACAGGGCAGGACTGTGTTTCTGGGGTATGTAGCCCTGAAGGCAGTGGGGCTTGTCAGCTGCAGCAGACTTACGCTTCTTATACAGCCACATAGGGGATCAGTCCCACGCTCCGAAGTCTGAAACAATTGGGGGCCCCAATGCCTGAGGCTGGTCCCATTCAGCTCCACTCCTGAAAGAGCTTACCACAGCCTTGCAAGCCAAAGGCATACAGCAATTGTAAGCGCCTGAGCCTAACAATCTGCCACACTGGGGGCCTACTCATTTAATAGAAAAACTATAACAGGAATGTGGTATTAGACCTTGCAGCCAACTGTGGGGCTCCGCAAACCCAATAAAGTGAGTGATGGGACCATAGTAGCCACACACAGTTGAGCATTACAACCAGCCAGCCAAGGGGACAGCCTAGCCTCCCCAGGCACCTGCAGCAAGAGCAACCCTGCCACAATAGAAGGACACATGTAGCCTACACAGGAGACACTCCTGGAACATTTGGAACTGGTGATGAGAGGGAAGCAGACTCCTGGGCCTCATAAGGCCTCTCTTACATAAAATCACCACTCCAAGATCAGGAGACATAGCTGATCTGCCTAATACATAGATATAAGCTCAGAGAAAGAGGCAAAATGAGGATACAAAGGCATACATTCCAAGTAAGGGAAAGCACAAATTCTCAAAAAAGAACTAAATGAAACAAAGATAATTAATCTACCTGATAAAGAGTACAAACTAATAGTCATAAGGATGCTCACTGATCTTGGGAGAAGAATGAATGAACTCATTGAGAACTTCAACAGAGAATTGGAAAATATGAAAAAGAACCAATCAAAAATGAAGAATACAGTAATGGAAAAGAAAAATTCACTAGAGGGACTCAATAGCAGAGTAGATGATATAGAAGAATGGATGTGCAAGCTGGATGAAAGACTAGAGGAAATCACCCAAGCTGAACAGATAAAAGAAGAAGGAATTAAAAAGAACAAGGACAGTCTAAGGGACCTCTGGGACAACATCAAGTGCTCTAACATCCATATAATATGTATGCCAGAAAGAGAAGAGAGAGACAAAGGAGCAGAAAGTCTATTTGAAGAAATAATAGCTGAAAACTTTCTTAAGCTAAGGAAGGAAACAGACATCCAGGTACAGGAAGCACAGAGAGCACCAAGCAAGATAAATGCAAAGAGGCCCACAGCAAGACATATTACAATGAAAGTGTCAAGCATTAAAGACAAAGAGAGAATCTTAAAAGCTGCAAGAGAAAGGCAACAAGTTACATACAAAGGAAACCCCATAAGGCTATCAGCTGACTCCTCAGAGAAAACTTTACTGGCTAGAATGAAGTGGCATGATACGTTTAAAGTTCTGAAAGGAAAAAAAAAAAAACCTTACAGCCAAGAATACTCTACCTAGCAAGGGTATCATTCAGAATGGAAGATTATAAGAGAATACTGTGAAAAGCTATACACCAACATATTGGATAATCTAAAAGAAATGGATAAATTCATAGAATGCTGCAACCTTCCAAAACTGAATCAAGAAGAAGCATAGAATTTTAATAGACCAATCACCAGTCAGTAAGAAGATTGAAACAATAATCAAACACATCCCAAAATATAAGAGTAAAGGACGAGACGGCTTCCCTGGTGAATTCTACCAAACATTCAAAGAAAACTTAATACCTATCTTCCTCAAACTCTTCCAAAAAATTGAAGAGGAGGGGAAGCTTCCTAACTCATTCTATGAAGCCAACATTACCCTGACACCAAAACCAAACAAGGACAACACAAAAAAGGAAAGTTCCAGGCCAATATCACTGATGAACACTGATGCAAAAATCCTTAACAAAATACTAGCAAATCGAATACAAAAATGCATTAAAAAGATCAGACACCATGATCAAATGGGACTTATTCCAGGGATGCAAGGATGGTTCAGCATCTGCAAATCAATCAATGTGATACACCATATTAACAAAATGAAGAATACAAATCACATGATCATTTCCATAGGTGCAGAGAAAGCATTGGACAAGATACAGCATCCAACTGTGCTAAAAACTCTGAATAAAATGGGTATAGAAAGAAAGTCCTTCAACACAATAAAGGCCATATATGATAAACCCACAGCTAATATCATTCTCAATGGAAAAAAACTGAAAACTATCCCTCTAAGAACAGGAACCAGACAAGGATGCCCCCTTTCACCACTCTTATTTAGCATAGTATTGGAAGTCCTAGCCAGAGCAATCAGGAAGAAAAAGAAATAAAAGGGATCCAAATTGGAAGGAAAAAGTGAAACTGTCACTATTTTCAGATGACATGATTTTACGTATAGAAAACCCTAAATAATTTCCCAAAAAGCTTCTAGAAATAATAAATGAAAATGTTAAAGTTGCAGGATGCAAAATTAACATACAAAAATCAGTTGCATTTCTGTACGCTAACAACGAAGTAGCAGAAAGAGAAAATAAGAATACAAACCCATTTACAATTGCAACAAAAGAATAAAATACCTAGGAACAAACTTAACTAAAGATGTGGAAGACCTGTACACTGAAAACTATATAGCATTGTTGAAAGAAATTGAAGAAGAAGCAAAGAAATGGAATGATATTCTGTGCTCTTGGACTGGAAGAATTAACATAGTTAAAATGTCCTTACTTTCTACAGCAATCTACAGATTCAATGCAATCCCTAACATAGTTCCAACAATATTTTTCAGGGAAATAGAAGAAAGAATCCTAAAATTTATGTGGAACAGCAAAAGACCCTGAGTAGCCAAAGGAATCCTGAGAAAAAAAGAACAAAGCTGCGGGTATCACACTGCCTGATTTCAAAATATAATACAAAGCTATAGTAATCAAGAGAATAGTACTGGCTCAAAAAAGAGCATACAGATCAATGGAACAGAGGCCAGAGCCCAGAAATAAACCCACACATCTATGGACAGCTAATTTTTGACCACAGAGCCAAGAACATTCAATGGAGAAAGGAGAGTCTCTTCAATAAACGGTGTTGGGAAAACTGGACAGCCACATCCAAAACAGTGAAAGTAGACCATTATCTTACACCATACACAGAAATTAACTTAAAATGGATTAAAGAATTTAATGTAAGACTTAAAACCAAGAAACATCTAGAGGAAAGCATAGGCAGTATGCTCTTTGACATTGGTCTTAACAGCATATTTTCAAGTACCATGTCTGACAGGGCAAGGGAAACAAAGGGAAAAATAAACAAATGGGACTACATCAAACTAAAAAGCTTCTGCACAGCAAAGAAAACCATCAATAAAATTAAAAGACAACCTATCAATTGGGAAAAGATATTTGCAAATCATATATCCGATACATGGTTAATATCCAAAATATATAAAGAACTCATACATCTCAACAACAAAAAAACTAACAACCTAATCAAAAAATGGGCAAAAGATCTGAACAGACATTTTTCCAAAGAAGATATACAGATGGCCAAGAGGCACATGAAAAGATATTCCACATCACTCATTATCAGGGAAATGCAAATCAAAATTATAATGAGATATTACCTCACTCCCATCAGAAAGGCTATAATTAACAAGACAAGAAATAACAAGTATTGGAGAGGGTGTGGAGAAAAGGGAACTCTCATACTCAGCTGGTGGAAATGCAAGCCAGTGAGCTACTACGGAAAACAGTATGGAGATTCCTCAAAAAATTAAGAATAGAACTACCATAGGATCCAGCTATTCCACTGCTGGGAACTTATCCAAAGAACATGAAAACATGAATGTGTAAAGATATATGCACCCCTATGATCATTTCAGCATTATTCACAATATCCAAGACTTGAAAGCAAGCTAGGTGCCCATGAGGGCTGAATGGATAAAGAAGATGTGGTGTATATACACAAAGGAATACTACGCAGCCATAAGAAATGATGAAATCTGGCCAGTTGTGACAACATGGATGGGTCTTAAGGGTATTATGCTAAGCAAAATAAGTCAGAGGAAGAAAGTCAAATACTGTATAATCTCGCTCTTGATCTCACTCATAAGTAGAAGATAAAAACAACAACAATCAAATGCATGGAGACAGAGATTGGATTGGTGGTTACCAGAGGGGAAGGTGGGGAGGGAAGAGGGTGAAAGGCTGGTTAGGCACATGTGTGTGGTGATGGACTGTAATTAGTCTTTTGGTGGTGAACATGATGTAATCTACATAGAAACTGAAGTATAATGAGGTACACCTGAAATTCATAAAATGTTACAAACCAATATTACTGCAATGAAAAAAGAAAGATTCCTTGAAAGGGAGATGTGAAAGAAAGTAGTACAAAAACACCACTTTGTTCAAATGTGGGAATTTACTGATTATATCTTATTGACTTTGCCAAATGCAATCACAACACTTATTGGTTCCATTTCACTAAGTCTTAGGTTATGGAAAGAGTCTCTTCCTGAAGCGAATTCCCAAGTCCACTGCTACACTAGCCACTGCCAAACGAGCCCAGGGATCTCAAGGTGCACCTGTTTGTGTTACATTTATTACTTATTGGAGAATAAAAATTTAAAAGGCAGTGTGAATCCATGGTGACTTTCCCTGTGGTCCCCATACTGGATAAGTCTCAAGGAGTAGAAAATTAGGGAAGGAACTGAAGAGTTACAATGAAGTCCATGTGGAAAGGGTTTTCTCAAATGTGAAGAAATAAGCACATTATTTAGTATTAGCATTGTTCTTTAAAATGAGAAATTTATTTCTCAATCTTATTTTATTATCAAATATTTATTTTATTCTCAAATGTATTTTCTCAATTATGAGAAAAAGTGGCTTTAGAAATTTAAGTAATTAAAGGACAAAAATAAAACCAAATAAGCACAGAATTGAAAGCTTGTTACCTTTACCATAACAACATCTTGTAGATGTTATTGTATTAATAAAAATTTATGGTGTACAAAGACCTCCATAATCTGTTTTGAGCCCTGTGTTACATTTCTGCTGTTATGTGCCATATCCTGCATTTGGGGTGTACCAAACACAAAGCAGATATCAGAATTAGCATGCTTCTCCCCACCTTCACACCTGCCTAGAATTTTCTTGGCAACTTCCTACTCATATTTCAATCTCAGATCAAATGACCCCATTTAGTGACGCCCCTCCAGGCTTTTGTGAGCATTCGCTGCTGCCCCTCATTACACAGTACCACACGCTACCTCTGCTGTCGCTCCTGAGATGTGTAAAAGTCAGGATGGTTCAGTCTCCTCATTAGATCGTAAGCCCTAAATGTAAAGAAATACTTCATTTATCTTTGCATTTCCAGTGCATAACGTGTAATAGGCCCTTTAGAATAAGGCTTATTAAATAATATGTATATATTTGAGACTTAACTGGCCAATTTATAAAAGATGGAAAGTATATATCAAAGATATCAATGTTTGCAAATATAGTATTTTTATCAAGTTAAATTAAAAAAGTGTTGAAAATTTCCAACTCCTCTATTCTAACATAAAACAATATTTTTCAAAGGACAGACATCTTGAAATCTGCATACAAGTATTACAATCATGCTATTACATTATGCCTAAGATCATTTTCGTATACGGGCACTGATATTCATTTTTCTAATGTAAAATGCTAGCTTCACTCATGCAAACTCCCAAGAGTACAGTCCACGCCCTAGAACTTTGTGTGTTAGCAAATCAACTCAGTAACCCACAAAAATAAACACCAATAAATGCTTGACTATGTGGTTGTTGATGATATATAAATGGACACGTATTCTGTAATTTTTATGTAACATAAATAATTGTATGATGTTGTTCTCTTGTTTGGATGCCTTAATTGTCTGTAGTTCAGTTAATCATCCCAGAGTATTTGCTCCGTTTGTCTAAATTCCCTCCCCAGCCCATTTTGCTGAGCATATTTTACTTACATCTAAGATTCAGCTTACCCCTTCCCAAGCAAACTGTCTCAGGACATTTCCATCCTCCACTTCAAACTTAGTTAAGCACTCCCAACTCTGTGTTCCCACTGGACTTAATAAACAATATGTATATCACATTGAATTATAACCGTTATCTCAAAATATGACTCCCTTCCTTGAAAGGAGCCATGTGGCCTTCGTTAGTATATCCTTAGAGTCTCACATAGTACTCTGCACATGGTAGATTCTCAATAAATGTGGGTTTAATGAACTAGTGAATGGATGGTGTTAAAGACAAGCACACACACGGCAGTGTGCTGAAGTCGTTTCAGTAGCATCATAGGAGTGTGTAAGCAGACAACTGTGAGCAGGATCAAATGTATAAATGTTGCTTCCAAGTTACTGTTTGATCACTGCATACTGCCTGAGTCTTAAGCATAAGTGGAAGGCCCTTGAACACTGTAGGATCTCAATAAATAATAAAAATGATGAAAAGGCTATTTTACTAAATTGACTGCTTATTCTAAACCTTGATCTTTTTGAGAAAAACACACTCACATCAAAGTAAATATCATTGACATCATTACAATTCAAAGATCAAAAATGAATTCAGGGCTTTTATACCATACATTATTAGGATGTAAATATCCTGACTTGCATGATGTGCTATAGAAATTGGGAAGAAAGTTCACATTTGCATACCAATGAGCAAGTCACTAAAAAGAGTAGTTGTAGAAAGAAATCTGTACCTATCACAAGAGGACAAAAGGAAATTCTTTGAAGCCACATTGTTGGGAGAAGTCAAGAAATGGTTGAATAAAAATGGCATGCAGATTCCTCTCAAATACACTTAAAGTAAATAAACTAATCTTTAAATGTGGCCCAATTGCTACCTTATCTTTAATCAACCTGAGAACACAGCTAATAACAGAAGTTAAATTCTTTGGCATTGGCTTACGTCAGAGCTGGATGGTCTTTTCTTCCTTCTTTATACTCACTTCTGTTTTCCCAGTTTTCAGTATCCTCTTGACAAATAGAAATTGCAAGCAATAGGATATATTGGAGTATATGAGGAAGCCATTTGATGTAAACCTAATTCAGCCTGACTTTGTTTTCCCAAAAGGGGCTGACATGGCCTTTGAGCATGCACTGTATATCTGCCTTAAGCATTTCCTATGGCAAGAACAAATGCCCTTAAGATAATGGTGCAATTTCCCCCATATTAGCATTTCCTAAGGACAAGTATCTCTCCCTTGACTAGGAATTGATTGCTGTGCTCACCTGTGACCACTCGGCTCACCTGTGACCACCCAGCTTGAGACAACAGACTTGCTTCCTGCTGTGCCCACCTAGACAGCAGACCTACTACCTGCTGTGTCCATCAATTGCTGTGCCTACGGGGCAATCTTGTGACTATTGCAAAAGGGGCATTTCAATACATGCTCTTTGATCGTATATGACCACCCTGTACACCCCTATTTGTTTGGAGTGCTCCATTCCTTTGTGGAAGGACTCTCCCAGTCTATATGGTCCTCACATTTTAGCTCAGAATAAACTCACCCCAATTTTGATTTATGGATTGGTTATGGATTATTTGCATCAACGCTCTCAATGCTTATGAGTCCTAATTGATTTCTCCATATAAGACCTACTTTTGGGTCTCTGGAACCATGCACTCAACTTAATATGTACATCTCTTTTGGAAACTTTTTATGCATCTGGAATGCAGCATGTCTCAAACTGAACTCTAGGTTTCCTTTCCTCAATCACCCACCAACTCTAGCGTTCTTCTTTCCATTGAGGGCAATTCCATGGATTCAGGTACTCATGCCAAACATCTGGGGGTCATGTGCATCTCATTTTCCTTAAGCTCCTATATTCAATCCACCAAACCTTAATTGAAAGGAAAACTCCAATCAGAAAGAGAATCTATGCACTTTTTCAGCCGTATCTGTCACTAGGTCTGTGTATTAGTAGTTCGGGTTTTCCAGAGCAAAGAACCAACAGGTGTGTGTGTGTGTGTGTGTGTGTGTGTATATATATATATATAGAGAGAGAGAGAGAGAGAGAGAGAGAGAGACTGAGATTCATTTTAAGGAATTGGCTCAAGTGATTATGTGGGCTGGCAAAATCTACAGGGCAGGCCAGCAGGCTGGAGACTCAAGGAAGAATTGACGTTGTAGCTCAAGTCCAAAGTGATTCTCATGGAAGAATTCTTTCTTCCTTGGGGGAGGTCAGTCTTTTTTCTCTAAATGTCCTCAACTGACTGGATGAAGCCTACCCACATGATGAAGGGTAATCTGCTTTACTCAAAGTCTACTGATTTAAAGATCAATCTCTTGGGGGCCGGCCCTGTTCCCGAGTGGTTAAGTTTGCACGCTCCACTGTGGTGGCCCAGGGTTTCGCTAGTTCGAATCCTGGGTGCGTACATGGTATAGCTCATCAGGCCATGCTGAGGTGGCATCCCATATGCCACAGCTAGAAGGACCCACAACTAAGAATATACAACTATGTACTGGGGGGCTTTGGGGAGAAAAAGGAAAAAAATAAAATCTTTAAAGAAAAAAAGATCAATCTCATCTCAAAATATGCATATCTTCACAGAAGCATCTAGAATAGTGTCTGGCCCTAGCCACGCTGAAACATAAAATTAACCATAACAGTCTCTATCCCTGCCACCATTCTTCTAGGAAATTGGTAGACTAACCAACTAGTCACCTTACTTTCATTCCCCTTGCCTCTAGGCCTATTTCCACAATGCAATCAGAGTGATCCTTTTTAAAAGGCAGATAGAATCATGTCACTGTATCTTGCTTAAAATATTGAAGTGGTTTCCAGAGCAGTCAGAAAAAATTCAAAGCCATTGTAGTCACTTCTAATCTGGTCTTGCCTTCCTGATCATCACTGACTCCCTCAATTTTTTCCCTTGGAATCCAAACTCTAACCCTATTAATTCTCTCTCAGATCTTAGAATGCTTTATAGTCTTTCCTACCTCAAGACCTTCAAATAGCCATTTTGCTTAGAATGCTCCTCCCCCAACACTTCACTGAGTGAACTCTTGCTCATCCTCCAGCAGTCATTCAAATACCACTTCTCTAGACACACAAAAGGCCCTCCTTCATATCTCCCATTATATCATGTATGTCTCTTACTAGCATTCTCACAGTTTATTGGAGTCATATCCTTCATTAGTGGAGTTGCTTGAGGACTATCACCACCCACACACCCCTCTGTGTTCCAACTCCCTCCCTTACTGCTGCTCAAAATATGGTCAATTCCATGGAAAACAAAGACGATTTTGTTCATAGTAATATACCTGGTGTTTGACACCATATCTGGTATATAATAAAACTCAAAAATGGTCATTGAGAGAATTAGCTGATAAATGAGTGAACGAATAAATAAATATTATAATCTTATATGGTTAAAGTCCTTGGGGAAAAAGAAATGTTTAGTGGAAAACCAGTTAAAACCCATTTTATATAGGGGAATTTTGGAAAATGTTACAATAATAACCATTTCCTCCCACAGTGTACTGCATTTGTATATACATGTTCTAGCACAAACTCCTCCTGAAAGGTAAGAAGTTGTGGTGTGAAAAGATTGTTGCTTATCCAAGGGACAGAAAACATTCAATAAAGAACAGCAAAATCACTGACCACAATTTTAACAGTCAACAAACAATATTTACCAACCTGAAAATGATTAATATTTATTGTTATTGATAAAACTATGGTGAAGATATGGTCAAGTGTGTCAGCAAAACACAACTGAATTCTGAACAGAAAAGGTGTATTTCTAAGCATATTCTAATTGCCCCCATCATTCAGGGAGTTTCACCAATGTGTGCCCATATTCAAATGAAGTCCACTATTTTTCCCAGAAATATGAAGAAAACACTTCTAATTTCTGTTTGTTTTTCCTTTTTAGTGAGGAAGATTGGCCCTGAGCTAACATCTGTTGACAATCTTCCTCTTTTTGCTTGAGGAAGACTGTTGTTGGGCTAACATCTGTGCCACTGTTCCTTTATTTTGTACGTGAGATGCTGCCACAGCATGGCTTGATGTATGTAGGTCCATGCCTGGGATCGGAACCCGTGAACCCCAGGCCACAGTAGCAGAGCATGCAAACTTAACCACTACACTACTCGGCCAGCCCCCAATTTCTGTTCTTTTTATATAAGCTTCATCAACTTAAGTAAAACCTTAAAAGCACCTCAATACATATTTTCCTCTGGTGGTCTTGAAGTTATAGATTAAGCAAAAAGATTCTTTACATATATTTTCTCCATGTTTCTTTGTTCATGTCCATCACGTAAGATAAAATTTGACAAATTTCTACCTAAATTCTAAACAGAAAGGGTACAAAGTTTATAAATAAATTTGATCAGGGCTCAGATTCCATTCAGGGAGAGAAAAATAGGCTCGTTGACTTAATTACAGAGCAATTACTTGCCAACGTTTATTTCAATCCATCTTTAACAGTTTAGTTAAAAGCACAGTCCTAAACATATATATATTTTATTCTGCTTGTATCTCAAGATTGGAATGAGAAATAGTCCCTAACAAACACTGATATTTCCAAACTAGGAATTGTTTGCTCTTTCTCGTGTTTACAAATGCTTTGTTGGCAAATGTTGAACTTCTTATCATAAACATTCCTGAATAATGCAGTGGCAAGATCTTATTTGAGCTGTTTATTTCTGTTAAACTCTGCATTTTTCTCCTCATCCATTACAACCAGAACGCCAACTTCTTAGTATTCCCCTGCCTCATAGTTTTCTGTAAAGAAAACAGCAGAAACTACTTACAATTTTTTTCACTGTGAATACCTAAACTCATTGAAAAGCGTAAGCCATTGTCTCAGAAGGAGAGGTAACAGAAGAAAATGCTCTTAGAAATAGTCATGAGAAAAAGAGCGAGATTTCCTCCTGCTGTAGGCAGAGTATAGGATGCCTGGTGGCTTGAATTGGGGAGATATATTCCAACATTATAAGACCTCTCATGGCAGGACTTTTCTAAAGCCTCAGAGAAGAATGGCTTCATGGTACGTATAGGGAGGCTAACCCATGCCTAGAGCTCCCAGCTTTGTCAAAATATCATCAAGCACGGCACAGAAATTTCAAAACTGATGGATATGGGGAGAAACATGGGCTGAGATACTCCCAGTATGGACATTACCTTATATTGTAAAGTTAAAGGGAAAGTAACAGAGGATGGTTCAGTTTTTATTAATATACCATGGTTTAAAATTGTTAAGAAAACAATGCTACAGATCTTAGCTATGTAAACACAATGAAGTACAATTTAATATCATTATGCAGCTTGTGCCCAAATAATCCTATATTGGAATAGAGAGTTCACATACATGTTTTGTAAGACAAGAAGCATCCTGACCACACTAGGACCTATGTATCTGCAGAATAACCAATCTGGATAACTTATTTTAACTACCTCTGCTGGCCAAAATAAATACAGTCACCTGACCTTGAATCCAGGCAGCCCACAGATAGAATACATTACAAAATTAAGTTTGTTAGCGAACATGAAAATTAAACAGGTCAACTACTACCCAAATATGATCTGCATGTCTATTTTTCCTATGTTTTGGTTTTGGAAAATTCTAAATCTTAAATTAAGTGCACTAATTCACATACACCTTAAATTTCTGTATGCTGTGATTTTTTTAAGGTGTGTATGTTTCTTCTACATGTATTTTATTGGGACAGGTCTAGTTTTTATGTAAGCTTCATACTACTCACCCAATCAATTATATACTGAAAGAATGAATGAATTATACTGGTAATAAATTATCACTGTAAAATATTCAAACATTTTGAAAATACTTAGAGAAAAATATAAAAACTTCCTTTCATTCCTATTAGAAGAAAGCACTTTTGAGTTAGCATCCATCTTTCTAGTCCTTTCTAAGCTTTTGCATAAACATGCATATGTTCATGTATACACATTTTTATCTAAATGAGCTCACACTAAATATTTTTATGTAACTTGTTATAAGCTGAATTGTGTCCCCAAAAAGGTAAGTTGAATTCCTAACCTCCAGGACCTGTGAATGTCACCTGATACAGAAATATGGTCTTTGCAGATGTAATCTAGTTGAAATGAGGTCCTTAGGGTGGGCGTTAATCCAATGTGAGTGATGAAGAAACAGAGATACAGAGATACACAGACAGAACACCAAGTGATGACAGGCACAGACTAGAGTGATGCCTACAAGTCAGAAAATGCCAAAGATTGCCAGTGCTACCAGAAGCTAGGGAGAGGCAAGGAAGGACCCTCCCCTAGAGGCCTGGGAGGGAGCATGACCCTGACCGCACATTGATTTTGGCCTTCTAGCCTTCAGAACTGTGAGAAAATAAATCTCAGCTGCTTTAAGCACATAGTTGTGGGAATTTGTTATGGTTATCCTAGGAAACTAGTAAACTTGGTTTTTCACTAATAAGTTTTGGATATCATTTCTAATTTCCATAACACTGTATATAGCTCTTCCCTTTTTCTTGTACAATTACACTTACTGAAAAACATGTTTAACAGATTTTTGCTCAAAGCTAGTGAATGGCAAGCACTTGTTCAGGTTTCTTTGTGGACAAATTTCGTGGTTTAAAGAAAGCGTAGGAACTATGGTGAATATACTTGAAGATGAAATGTGTAGACTTGCACCAAAGCTCCGGAGTCACATAAACGTAAACACAGGCAAAGCCGTGCTCACAGACATTCACTTCAACAACGTGGTGAACTTACCTAGGGCACTTGGAGTTTTCCCGCTGAAATTTAAAACTGCACTAAATCATCCTACCGCTAGGAAGTCATTTGTGGGTAGGAATAATTCATTCTCTCTCTCTCTCTTTTTCGTCCTTACTTTCCTTCCTTTTTCTGTTGAGGTATAATGCACAGGTCATAAGGGTACCAATAAATGAATTTCCATAAATGGAACACAGATCAAAACCAGGGACATTATCAGCACTCCTGAACACCATTCTCTTGCTCCTCTTTAGTCATTACTACCACCAGCTCCAAATTTTGGGTTTTATCTGTTATAACCAAAAATTGTTGGGTAATTAAATCTCATCTCAACCTCAACATTTCTAAATGTTCTAGCCACTCATCCGCCAATCCTACTGGGCCTTTCTTAATTCTCCTGTTCATTTTGTGCCATTTGCCTGCTCCCACTCTGAGTCCACTACCATCCCAGAAATCCTTCTTGCTTCCTCGTGCCTCTGAATCACTGCTCTTGCTATTCTTTGTTTCTTAAACACCGTTCCCCACTCTCAGCCCACCCCCATCGTATTCTCTCCTTTTTGCCTCACTAGATGGTACAGATCTTTTAGTCCAGCTTCCTCCAGACCGCTTTGCATTCCTTCTCCAGGAGCAGACGTTTACTGTGTTTTGGAATCTGGGTGCGAGTAATTCAAGTCAGGGAACCGAGCAGGACTGGACCAAGTTTGTGACATAATAGTTAAAGATTGGTACACACAGGGAGGTGAGGACCTTGTCAAGAATCTTAAAAAGTAAATAGTTGTTTGATAACTGAACTTTTTGTCCAGATGAGCAACCTATGATCCTGAGATGCAGGCTTATCTGCTCAGAAGAGTGTTCTCTTGATCAAATAAAGTGGGTTTCAGGAATTTCTTGAAGCAGAGTAAAGTTAAGAGTTGCCTGGCGGTCAGCATTAGCTAACTAGTCCGTTGACACAGATTGTCAGGTGACCAGGTACTGCAGTAGCTCCAGGATCAGTGCACCCCCTCCCACGATGATGGTTGGGAAATGCAGACTTGAGATTTCCTCTTCTCCACTCTGTGCGCTTGTAGCGCTACTCCTCTACCTGCTCCTTGTCCCCTGTGAAAGTTGTCTTTTCCTGCTGGTGTTTCTATGATCTCTCTCTCTTCTTGCAAGGTTTCACACATTTTAGAGCTGCCAGGATTAGTGGGGATTTTTTTCTCTCTCTTGTTCCATCTCAGTGCACAACTTGGAGTAGAAAGATCCGCTTTAGTTTCGATACATCAGCGGCTCACCTGGTGGTGGTTTTCTTTCTGCTGGGGAAGATTTCCCTGGCTAACATCTGTTGCAGTCTTCCTCTTTTCTTTTTTCCTCCCCAAAGCCCCAGTACCTAGTTATATGTCATAGTTGTAAGTCCTTCTAGTTCTTCTATGTGAGCGGTAGCCACAGCGTGGCAAACGACAGATGGGTGCTGTGGTTCTGCACTTGGGAACTGGGCCTGCTGCAGAAACGGAGCACACTTTTAACCACTAGGCCATCAGGGCTGGCTCCTCGCAGTGTTTTTAAATCAAGTTTGTGTACATTAGCACTTACTACCGAGTACTGTTGTCAGCCCGAAGACTTAATATATTAGCTTTGATAATCACAACCACCCCAAATCCAGGAACTATTATCATCTGGTTTTAGGGAGGTGGCATCTCCAGGTAAGACACCTAAGTAAGTGGCAGAGACGTGGCTGCAGCTAGCTTCTAGGCCCATACTCTCTCCTTCATTGTTTTCTTTCTTTCTTTTTTTTTTTAAGATGAAATAGCTAAAATTTTGGCCTCTTTACTGATCTTCGGTCATATATTTGGCTTGAAAAGAGAGCCCTAAATTTTTCTTCCATCTCTAAATACTCATAAAGTACAGACTTCCATGGTACATGGCACACAGCACAGTCTTAAGAGTGGATCCCGCAGAAAATATTCATGTAAACAAAACAAGATAGATGCTACTTGTCTCGCATTTCATAAACATCACCTGCACTAACCAAATTAACACACTTTTTTTTAAAGTAATTAATTTTTTTTTCGGATGTACGTCATAATATATTTTGAATCCTGTGTTGATTGCATTGTGTTCACCACCCAAAAACTAATCATAGACCATCCACTCACATGTGAGCCTAATCACCCCTTTTGTCCTCCCCCTACCCCTTTCCCCTATGGTAACCACCAATCCAATCTCCAATGCTATGTGTTTGTTTGTCGTTGTATTTATCTTCTACTTATGAGTGAGATCATACGGTATTTGACTTTCTCCCTCTGACTTATTTCACTCAGCATCATACCCTCAAGGTCCATCCATGTTGTCACAAATGGCCAGATTTCATTATTTCTTATGGCTGAGTAGTATTCCACTGTGTATAAATACCACATCTTCTTTATCCATTCGTCCCTTGATGGCACCTAGGTTGCTTCCAAGTCTTGGCTATTGTGTATAATGCTGCAATGAACACAGGGGTACAAGTATCTTTATGCCTTTGCATTTTCAAGTTCTCTGGATAAATACCGAGCAGTGGGATAGCTGGATCAAAGAGGTGAAAGATCTCTACACTGAAAAATGTAAAACATTGTTGAATGAAATTGAAGAAGACACAAAAATGAAAAGATATTCTGTGCTCTTGGATTGGAAGAATTAACATTGTTAAAATGTCCGTACTTCCTAAAGCCATCTATAGATTCAACGCAACCCCTATCAAAGCTCCAACATTTTTTCACAGAAATGGAACAAAGAATCCTAAAGTGTGTATGGAACAACAAAAGACCCCAAATAGCCAAAGGATTCCTGAGAAAAAATAACAAAGCTGGACGTATTACACTCCCTGATTTCAAAATATACTACAAAGCCATAGTAACCAAAACAGCATGGTACTGGCACAAAAACAGACACACAGATCAATGGAACAGAATCAAGAGCCCAGAAGTAAACCCACACGTTTATGGACACCTAATATTCGACAAGGGAGCCAAGAGCATACGATGGAAGAAGGAGAGTCTCTTCAATAAATGATGTTGGGAAAACTGGACAGCCACATGCAAAAGAATGAAAGTAGACCATTCCCTTACACCATGCACAAAAATCAACTCAAAATGGACTACAAACACTTATTTTTAAAAAAATTCATCTGTGACCAAAAGCACTCTCGTGTTTGTTAGGTGTCCTTCTCAATCTAATTATAGCCAAAAAGTCTAGAAATAACTAAAAACTAGAAAGTGGCCCGAGTGCTAAGGCTGCCTATGGCTCTTTTGCAACAAAATAATTACCAGTCTGATTTGAACGTCTAAAAAGAAAGACAGGAATTACGGGGTTCTGCTTGACTTGAAGAGAACTTCCAGAAGGAGGTGAAAGGCCAAGAAATTCACTACCTGCTTGATGGCAGCTCATGAAGGGGAAAGGCCAAGAATGTTCTGGGTGTTCTTTCGAATCAACATGATACAGAGAACATGCAGGAAGATGAAGGTGCCCGTGGTCAAGCTATGTGAAGACAGGAGACTTCAATTCTCACTTCTCTAACTTTTTGACTTCGTGGTCCTTGGGGGCAGACTCTGTATGATGTCCACTATGACACTTTGTTTATACTAACTACCTCTATGAGTAAATTATTAAATATTACAAATATTTTTTTTTAAAGATTGGCACCTGAGCTAAAAACTGTCACCAATATTCTTTTTTCTTTTTCTGCTTTTTCTCCCCAAGTCCCCCCAGTACATAGTTGTATATATATTTTTTTTAGTTATGAGTCCTTCTAGTTGTGGCATGTGGGACGCCACCTCAGCATGGCCTTGGGAGTGGTGCCATGTCCGTGCCCAGGATGGAATCAGCGAAAATCTGGGTGGCTGGAGCGGAAGGCGTGAACTTAACCACTCGTCCAAGGGGCTGGCTACAATATTACAAATATTAACACTGTAAGTAATCAAGCTTTGAGTGAGTAGAGGCCCCTGTGAGCCACCAATCTAACCTGAGAATACTTACGGAGAACCACTGCCAATATCTAATTCCTCCCTCAGAAGCATGAAATGGGGGAATATGGGGTTTACGGCGAATGCTGAGAGAGGCAAGATCAAGGCTGAGAATAACAGGCAGCGCTGTGGAGAAAGTGTTGAAGGGAGGTCATCTTAGAAGTCAGAGGTCAAGAGCAAGCATGAGAGGCAGACAAAGCCAATCAGAGCTAGAAAGTGTGTACCAGCTGAGGGTTACCACCTCCCAGAAGACACCAAAGCTAGACAACTATTCAAAAGTCGGAAAGCAGCCACCACTCCATGGAGATGAGCAGATCTGGAAATCCAGGGCATGTTGGCCTCAATAGTAAGCTTCTTTTACTTTTTCAGCTGCAGGTATCGTTCAAACTATAACACGTTCTTGGAGCTTTGCTCTAAGAAGCCACATTGCTACAGTGCCACATCTGACAACTGCTAAGAACTTTCCACTTTCCCCATAAGGAAAAATCCCCTTCTTTTCTATACCCTTCATGATTAAAACTTTAAAAACCCAGCCGGCTATGTTGCAAACAAGAAGGACTTACGAGACCCTTATAAAACACTAGGATATATAGTCTTTAGAGAGTATTAAAAATTTTAGGATTTGATTCATGCCAAGGAGGAGAAAAAGTTTCAAAAGCCAACATTGTTCATTCAAGGAATTGCACAAATTTTTAACATAGTTATTTCGCACAACAAATATGAGCAACAAAACTTGATCAGCAAGTGATACTATAGAGGGGGACATGTATGAAGAAGCATCTGCAGTTTTATTAAATATACATTTTAACCCAGATTAAAATTACATGGGCTATCAAGCCTCTTGTTTCAGAGTATGTTGAATGCCAGCTGGGTTCCAAAAAAAATTACCTTTTTTCCTCTCTGCTAAGCTCTAATGTTGCATGCTTCGCCAGGTGCGTGAGGGACTTGATCTGTCCCTGGGGAAGGGAGAACAGGCCACAGACGGAAGTTAGACACTTGACCTGAGTCCTGGGATGGCTCAAAATCAACTCAACTTGCATTCAAAACTGGAAGCGAATGTTTTTCAAGGTGTGGTTGTCGATGCTCACAGCTTGGTGCCTTTCTTACTATCCAGTCAGTTATTGAAGAAAAATATATACACATGACACAAAGAAGCCAAAATGCCTCCTGAAAGTTAAACGGCCTCATACCATGGGAGAGATGAAGCCAGATACTTGATGTAATTAGGTACCTGTCTCAGGTAAAGAGATTTGTTTAAGCTGTTATGTCAATTACCTGAGTGTGAAGATTTAATTCTACACCTAAGAGCTCAAAGTTAACAAGGCATTAATCTATTAATTCAAACTAAATGTTAAGAAGACTGAGTTTGACTCTAAGACCTGATATTTTGATTAGTGCAATGAGGCAAGAGCTCTGTTTTAATTTCTTCAATGATGTTAAATTTGACTATATTGAACTAAAGGGACTGAAAGTTTCTCATCCCAGGAAATCATGGTCATATAACTGAGATTTTAAAGTTAAAAAAAAACCTATTTAACAATAAAATTTGAATTCCTACAATGCAGCTGTCATTTTTCAATCTCTTATTTATGAAACTGACCCAAATACATGAAATATTAGACAATTTCTCAATAAAAATAGTTCAGGTACTGTTTCTCCTAAATAGAATGTTTAAAACTGTGTCTCAAAATTTCTCAGACATTTAGAATTTCTCTGATCTTTCAATTTTGGAGATTTTAGGAATAACAATTAAAAATTGTTTCTTCTAGTGAGACCCCCATAGGTCAATGCAGCTTGTATTTTGTGAGCTTTGACTTATGTTAAGAATTTTCCACAAATTCAGCTAAGCAGAATAATCGTATAGGGAGAAAAATATTTTTTGACATCCATTTTTTTTTGGAGGAATTTGAGGAAGTAACCATTTCTGCCTAATTGTATTGTAATAAAACATTGCTTTCTAGAATAATTGACATTTCTCAAGATATTTTGACTTTTCTCTCTTTCTTCCTCCTACTAGTCATAGTATAATAGTAGTAGCATAGCCATGAGGTGGGAAACTAGAAGTGTACCTTTGACAGTTATCAGATTTAGAGAGTCTATGGCACGAACGTAAATCTGACTCCATACTCTCCTTAAATCAAGAGAAACCATGACCAAGACCAAATCTGCCCTTTTTTTCCATCAAAGCTACAGTTTTTATAAGTTAGTGGGGCCATGATAAACAGGAGAAAACTTCAGAAGTGTTTAGAAAACGACAAGTAAACAGGCAATTGTTGGAGGAGGTCATCAAGAGGACGTGACAGCTGGTTTGAGAGTTGGACCTGGACAATCGGAGGCTCCTCCCCCCTCCCCTGTCCTTGGAATGTACTTTCTACCCACCAGGCCTACACTAGGAGCTGTTCCAAGGATGCAGTCTTGGAGGAGCAAATATGTTGTTGAGACCATCTGGACGTGGACGGTCTATGTGACTGGACCCCGTTAAGGTCTCTGCATAAACTTTTAAGATTCTGGCAGGCTGGTGTGGAGATCTACTCACCTTGTGGTCACCCAAGACAAGCATCTCATGTAAGTCCTTTTGCTTATTAAACCTGCCCCCTGCTAATCTGGAGTGGTCTGCCTCTCTCTTGAATCTCTCCTTGCCCTCCATGTATGGGGGTCAGTTTCAGATCTCACATGGGCAATTCCCAGGGTTGCGAACCAATAGTCACTAACTCCAACTTTACATAATTGCACCTCAAGACAAAAGATTTCCCCATATGTATGATCCTAAGTAGCACACTTGCATTTTGAGACCTTGCTTGGCTGTAGCTGACTTAAATAAAGATTTCCAAAATGACTTCCAAAGCTTTTTTCCCATTTGAACCTCCTCAGAAGACAGCCTATTTTGGTACAGGTGTTAGATCCTGGCCTCTCACGTGTTTTTCCTGTGTACCCCTCTTACTATTAGAACTTGAATAACCAAGGTGATATTTGATTGGGGGCACCACAGGGTCTTCACTGTGGCTTCATCAAACTACATTTTTTTCCTCAAATCTTCTAACCTATTTACAATACTGTCATTAACTTATGATTTAGGCAAATTGTGGTACCACACAGAATGCCCCTGGGCAGCCCTCCTTTCATCTTTGATTAGCATTTGCCTTGTGTTCTGGCCTCCAAACCTCTTCAGGAAATGCTGAATAATAATCTTATATACCACATTTCTCTTAATTAAAAATTTAGCTAATCAGCACATTTCCTCAACTAAAGAGCCATGAACTAGCTCTTTATGAAAGACACAGGCTATCATAAAATAACAGGCTTTTGTTGTAAACAAAATATATAATTCACACCCACACCCACACCCACTATTTGCTGCTAATGCATGAGCCAAGACTCATCTAATGGAAACATGAGATATTTGACAAACTATACTGCTTTGTCAGCCAATTCTCATTTTTGCTATGCTACAAAAATCTTAATATAGCAATACTAGCCCCTTCAATTTGAAAAGGAAACATCTACTCCCAGCTACATGCAAAAAATTCTGAGACCAATCCTTCAGAGTATGTTTCATCATGAGTGAGTACAAACCTCTGCATTTGATTAAAATAAAATTTGAACACACTGATATAAATTATTGCAGAACACAGAAGGGTTCATAAAAGCTAGAGAGAATCATTAGATTCTAGAAATAATTTTATAAGAGAGATGATTCTCTCCTCTGCTTTAAATGTGTCTTTTATGTCCACATATGTGAGCGTGAATGTGACTTTAAAGTTTATTGCAGGAAACATCTATTTTTCCCAGTTCTGACTTTTAAATTCCCAATATTTTCACGTTTCCTTTTGCCTTTGTTCTGGCATTTAGCTCTCTGGAGCCATTATTCAAAGTGATACTTAATAGCCCCAATAAGAAAGCAACATCTTTCAGTAATGCACATGACTGCTTAATGATGCAAGATCATCCTAATTCCCTCTCCTCGTGTTTTATTTTCCTTTAGGGGGCAACAATTCTAAAGGCTTAACTCTGTCTCAGCTGGTGAAAGTTGAATTGCCCTGCTGAGTGCTGTGGCATTCTTTCTCTCCTCAGTTGGTCCAAGGAAAAAAATCCCTTATGCTCTTTTGAGAGTGAACCGTTTGAAGAGTGTTAGTGGTTTGTGTCCAAAATTTTGCTGCTTGGAGAACTGAGTTAAACACAAGGGGACAGATGGGCTGCTGTTTCCAAGACCTCTTAAAAGACATAAAATCACACCAAATGATATGTCATTTTACAGATTTCTCCCTTTAACACCATTTTCCCAAAGGCTGACCTGCTAGTTAAATCAGGAAAGAGGAAGTATGGCTGATCACTTGAAATAGAAGAGGAAGAAACCCAGAGAAAACCAGAGTGCTGGATTCCAGCTTTATCACCAAAGAATGAGTAATGGGTGCGCTGCAGGCGTGAGGAGCCCCAGAGTCACCTTTATATGAAAATCCAAACAAGCACCATGTCTTATACGCGCAGCTCCCCTCCTCCCCACCACGGCTTTTGCTTTCCAGATAATTCCCAAGTTCCCCAGCAGTGCTTGATTCAATCCTTGCAATCACTCCACTGCTGCTGAAGCAGAGATGCTGACATGCTCATTGAGGCCAGACTCTGAAAACTCAATCCTATCCTTTTCCCCCAGTGAAGTCCAGTGGCTCCAAATGCCTTACGTCTTCCCGGAATTATATTGTGGACAAGGAAAAGGGAATGGTGCTTGAAGTTCCAGCCCTCTGGTTGTTATGGGTCCCTGCCCAGTCCACAGACTCCCTCGCACCTGCTGGAGAATCCTGTTGGCTGCTTAACTGATAGCCTGTGGTCCAGTGCTGGTGATCTATTGGGCAAATGCTGCTTTAGTCAGGCTGATCTGGACAACAGGGAACTCTTCGTTCCTCATTGTCCTAAGGGTGAAACAGACTCAACTTCTGAGACTAGGTTTAACTTTACAAAAGATTGTATGGAAGTGATTCTGGATATGATCTTTCAGATCCCAAAGGCCTAGGGGCATCTCATGGGGTGCTTCATAGCACTAAGCACATCCCCCTACCCTACTCCAGCCTTCAATGCCAGTTCTTGAGAACATGTCTGTGCACAAGAACAATTAGGTGTAAGTGTGGTTTAAATTCCCCTACTAAAGAGGAAACAAATGAAGTCCTACAGCTCTGCCTTGGTCACATAAGAGTTTTTGCCACTAAACAGAGCCCTGATTTTCGTAGTCTGAAATAGAGCATGCAGGTGAATTATGACTCATGAGGAGGAACACATTTCCGGTGTCACTCTGACTGCATGTGAAGGAAACTCCCTTTGAGCAATATTCTGGGCCTCACTCTACTCTCTCAGCACTCCCTCAATGACTGCCCCAATTGTGAGTCACAGAAGGAACAAAGAATGCATGGCTTGGCCCATCTTGGACAATCCAAGTGTCTGTTACCTTACTTGCAGGGCCAAGTCAAAATGAACAGGTGAGGCCCCTTGTTCAAAGAAAAGGAAAACCCTGCCATTAAAGCTATTAAAACACACATTTTTCCCTTTCTTCTGTGGTCTTTCTCTCCACCCATCATGATGCCATTTATCTACTATTTAATATCACACTACTTCTGGTACTGTGATACTCGCAAGGCCAGTACAGACCCTCACAGGCACCCAGGCTATGCCCTGCCAAGTGATTCCACGATGCACACAGCAGCATGCTAGTTGAAGGGTGCCCCTTCCCCACAGCTGCAGGACTGATACACTGGATGGGGAGAAAGCAGAGTCAATCTCGCTTCCCACAGCCTGCCACCTACCTTTCCGACCCATATCAAGCAGTGACTATCAAGTAGTTGCAACCTCCACATTGGGACAGACCTGGATTAAGACTGCTAAGAGGATTGCCTGTCACCCCCAGTCTCTGGTTAAACACTTCCAGTCCTGGGTAAAGATGGCCACTGCCATGCTCCATTCCAAGATGAGACAGAATGCCTGTGTCTCACCCAGACACCCACTTCCTCCCTGTGCCTAATTCCAGGCCCCCACAGGGTAAGGTTGGGGAGGCAGAGGGTGGCAGCAGTTGGGCAGGGGCAAGGAGAGGGAGGTCCGGTTACCTGGGGTGCAAGGGATCCAAGAGTCAAAATCTTTCCTCAGGGAGGTGGGAAAACAGGGAGAGATGGATGACAGCAAGGGCTATGGGTGAGCCAAGCGTATTTTCATTCGAAGATAAAATTATTAAGAATTTCAAAATGATGGCCACAGATCATTAAACTCCAAGCCAGAGCCCTTCTGAGTGTAGCAGCCCGGTGCAAATACATGTGTCACATGCCCTTGAAATGGACCTTATTCAGGTATTCTCTATTCTCTTGGCCAAACTCAGCAAGGCTGACTCAGCCCCTCTGGGAGGATAAGAGTGGGGCTGTGCACATTTGCTTTGACAGTTTGAGAAACTTTACTCAAGTAGAATAGTGTTCCCACATACCTAGCAGCTGTATAGGAATAAAGGTGACATTTGATTTGATCTTCATCTGCCCAAATTCTCTCTCGCCCTTGTTCTTGCTCTTGCTCACTCTCAATGAATGATGAATTCCTTGTATCCTCACAAGCTCAGAACATCCACAGGGAGTGGTTGTTTTCCTCTGCTGCTCCATGGCACACATTGTACCTGGGGAGCTCCCCAGTGTAGGGAGATGTCCTCTGGCCCAGTGTTGCCTATGACTGAGAAGGCCAGTTTGCCAATAGTACGGTTCTTTCAGCTTTCACACAAGGCTACATCCTTCATCCTGGCCTTTCTTGACAATTGCATCATGATTTTGTTGTTGTTATTCTTTTTCCTTATTCCACAATTAATTCAAAGTTGGCTAAGGAAACGTGGAACTATTTATTGGACCCTCTTAAGTATCTCAAAACACACACTAAGGTTTCCTCAATCCCTCCTTGACTGGACCTTTCTATGACCTTTGAGACTGTTGAGCATGGGGAGTTCACTGAGGATGGACAGAGCCTTCTCTGGCACCTGGGGTTCAGAACCCTATGCCATCTTTGTTCTTTTTTTCCTTTTCTGAATGTTCCTTCTCATCTTCAGCCAAAACTTTTCCTCTTTTTACATAAACATTGTATTTCTCAGGATCCTCTCTTAAGCATTTTATCTTTCTGCTTCCTCTCTTTAAGAGCCTTGTCTTCTCCCACATTTCCAAATGCCACCCTTATGCTGATGGTTCTCAAATTTCCATCTCCAACTTTGACATCTCCTACAAATTCCAAAATCAGTTATTCCCAGTCCTTATTAAATATCTGTGTCTGGCTAGGGAACAGTCTTCTAGAAATTTATGGCTTAAGGTGAACTAGTCCTGTTCCCTTTCTACATTTGCTCCTCCTTTTATACCCTCTAACATGGTAAAGAGCCAATTCATCCACACAGTGTTCCCAAGCCAGAAGTCCTAACATCTGAGACTCCCATATGATGTTCCTTTCTACTCCTAGCACACTCACCAAATAACCAACTCCTATCAGTTGTGTATTCCATACATTTTGTTTTGCTTTTTTCTCCCCAGTATGCCCCTTTCTCTCCATTCCTCTTATCTCAGATCATCTTCATTATATGAGTGTACACTATCCAACTTCCATATTTAAGAGATTATGTAGAGAAGCAGATGTTGTCATCAGAAGGTATTAATTGATCAACCAATCACTTACGAAACTTATTTCTTCTCAATGTTGTCTGCTTAAAACTAGTGTCTTTCTCTATACATTTTATTATCTTCTTTGATGAGTTTATCTTTCTATATTTACAACAGTGGCAAAAATCTGGCTACAGAATGTTAGTTGTACCATGTAAACTGATTACAAAATTATGTTGCTTATCTTGTAAAAGAAGAAAGATTCAATAGAGTAGATGAAAGTATTGTTGGAGAAGATCTTAAATACCAAGGCAATCACAAAGAGTTGGACAGGTTGTCTATTGCACAATTGTTGGAGTGGCATTCTCCATGTGATTATCATAGTTACCCATTTATTGTGAAAATTTTGTCTTTAGAAAGATTGCTCTCGTTTTTTCTTTTTTCTTTTTTTCTAATTCAACAAGAGTTTCTGAATGGCCAAGCAGTGGGGTGGCAAATCACACACAATGCCATTTCAAATGAGAATAGGGCAGGCTTAAGCCATTTAGCAATTTTAGAAGATATTATTAACAAGGATAAAAGTGATGTGACTATCAAAGAATTCAGACAAATATCTTAGTAGGAAAAAACCCAAGTTCTCAAATATGCTTACAAATTTGACCCTCTTGAAATTAGTGATATTAAGGTCAAATATAAATTTCAGGATCCAAAATATATTATTGCATAATTTTATAAGAAAAAGTATACAAAACGTGCTAAGGTTTATAGTTTTGTTAATTATAAGAATAACCACATAGCTTGGAAATAAAACCTGAATGTGGTTTAATATAAGACAAAATACACGTTTTCATAATGTTACTTTTATTTTTTAAGATGAAACCACCATGAAAGCTTTTGTTCCTTCACTTACGTGACATTCAGTTTACATTACGAGTTGGTTAACTTGAATCAACAATTTGCTTGGACTACTTGTCATCAGCTAAGGAAGACTTAGCATACTTACCAAGCTTCCTACAGTGATTTCTTTTAAAGAGAAATCTGACATGTCACTCCATTGCTTAAGTTCCTTTAACTAGCCCATAAATGGTTTATAGGTAAATTCTAAGTCACAGCAAAGTTCTCCATGATCAGATCTTTTTTTTCCTTTCCAAATCTTATCTTTTGCCTCATCTTTTATAGTCTACCCCCAACCTACCTCAAAGCATCATACCTCATATTTTAGTCCTCAGCAATAGTGATATACTTATGGTTCCTTGGACAACATACTAAATCAGGAGTTGACATTTAGCCATGTCCTTTCTTTTACTTGGAATTGTTTCTCTCACCCAAGTTTCTTTACTTATCATCCTTCAAAATCATGCCAGTAGGCTTCATTTGCTCTGAGAAGCCTTCTTTGACCCCTGCTGCCATAGCCCCTCTCCCTGTAACCAATCAGGACACAGTGGTATGCAGTACTCAGAGCAACATCTGCAGCATATACTCTGTTTTCTTCATTTACCACCTTGCATTGCAAGTATCTCTTTAGATGTTGTCTTCCCTACAATGTGTGAACATCTAGAGGAAAGGTACTGTGTATCTATGCACTCGGGCGCCTACAATTACTTTAATGGACCCGTAAGAAAAATAAAAATATGTGACAAAAAGTATAGTCTTCACTGTAAATGAGTCAGAGCTGGCACAGGTCAAAGGAGGCACCTGCTGTGGACACTTCCGTCATTTCTTTAGCAGAGCTTCAGATCCTAGACGCAAGCCTTCTTGTAATGAAAAGACTGAGAGACTCAAGGGAAATGGAGATCCCTACAAGCATGGAGCTAAGAAAACACTGCTGCTTGAAGTGGGATGGAAGCTTTATTTCCAGACTACCCACAGACCACATCCTTAACAGACCACAAAACCTCATGGTTGCCTTTCTTTTATTCTTGCTCTCAAAAAATAATTGTCAACATATTTCCATGTCCAACTTTGCATTGTCTAAGTAGCATAAGATCTTATAAATTTGATAATTTCAACAATGGGGCATAAGGAAATCACACTATGAATTATTTATATTGTTAGCGCCTTCACAGACAACTTCATGAAGATATGTTTTGCTTTCAGTTGAATTCAATGAGAGACATTTCTGCCTATTTTTTCCATCTGTGAAAGTTTGTCTCCTGTCTTTTATTACTTCAGCACAGTCATATCTGAGAATTTAAAAATGTATAACCAGTTATTCTCAAAAAAGAAGAGAAGCAAAATGGTGTACCTAAAATTGGACATACCCATCATCTTAGGCAAGTACCTGGAAAAAAAACCTCATGTCTATGGCCTTCAGGCAGAGGAAGAGTCTTTGGACTAGATTAAGGTCAATCCTCACTCTGAGTTCAAGAAAACTTTTGGCAACATCAGGGAAAAGGAGAGAGTTCCAGAATTTTATGGCAGGTGCTAGTTGAGAGTTCTAAAAATTGAGAGTCCAAGATAGGTGATTTCAACTAATCTAATAGGTAGGTAGTCAGCCTACTGTGGGTTGATGCAGCAGGTCACAGACACTGATGGGAGCTCAGCAAAAATGTCGTCTCTGTGGAGGGCAAATGTTACCAAAAAAAGGATTATAGCTAAGGATGAAAACGAGCATTAAGCAATTCAATAGAACAATAACCTAGATTCAGAAATCAAAGTGGAATTCAAGTTACTTAAAGGGTTAGATTGCTGGATATATGAGGATTATACAGTATCAAACTGAGTGAGGGTTAGAAAAATAGCAAGAGTAATTTACTTACATCTTAGGGGTGAGATAGGGTGGGGAATGGAGGGAGCTGGGTAAAAATCTTCCACCATAGGTTGGAATCTGTTCTAAATCTTGATGTCCATGCTGAAACTTTCAGATATATGACGTGAGCTGTAAAAAAGAGGTGGAAGAGGAATATAAGGGAGAAATCAAAATTTGGAGTTAAGTTGGCTATGACATCTGACATTTTCTTTAATGACAGAGACCAGGGTAGTTTAAAGTAGTGATCCTAAGATCCTGAAGAACAGCTGAATCATCTGTAAATTATTCTAATTGAATACAAAATAGTTTGAGTAGATTGGAATTTATTGGCTTAGTATTCCAGACAAAGAATGAAAACAGAATTACAGAAGATGATCGATGTAGTTGGTATTTAAAAACAAGGACAACCAATGATTTTAACACTTTCAAGGCTCTCCTCTTGCCTCCGTCTTTGATGTGTGGTCTCCTCTGACTGTCAGCTGATACCTCTCTTAATGTAGTTAGGCTTCTACCTCAAATAGGGGAAACAAAGCCACATTCCCTCTTGAAACTCACACCCCCGCCCCCATCCATAGCTTCTGCTGTCAATGGATAACGTATTCTGTCATGTTCTGGTTTGGAATGTCCTGGAAAAGGCCTTGGTGTGACCAAACTTTAGTCAGTTGATGATTCTTGGGCTACTTTGGAGAGGGAGGCAGAGAACAGCTGGGGTTGGTTTCCTCTATCCGGACAAGTCAACCGTGGCTAAAAAGCTGAGGCCGAAGAAGAAGTCAGCGTCCATTGGACTGATGGGATTGTTCTTGGAATAGTTCCAAAGAATGGTGGTGCTGTTTTAAGGATAGAGGGTGTTAAAAAAAATCTGCTACAAGAGTTTTGTCAAAATTTTAAGACCAACCATTGGAAGCTCTGATTCTTCACACAAATGCATCTCTACGTTTAAAAAGTTTTACAGATGATTCCAATAATAAAGTAATTCAGGAATCACTGGTTTATAATCAAGATCGAGGTTGTTTTCCATGATCTTTTGACTGACAAAGCTCACCCTTCTTTCCCTTCTTTTGGTGTGATCAGTCAAGACTATAATCTGAGCTTAACAATGATAGGCTAATTCCCAAACCAAGAATGTAAAAATTATTAAGCTTTACGACAAAGCATGTAAGACACCTTAGAGCAGTGCTCTACATATTTGGTTTTGAGATTTGTAAAAGAAGAATCTTTTTTCTCCCCTGAGGAAGATTGGCCCTGAGCTAACATCTCTGCCCATCTTCTTCTACTTTATATTATATGTGGGATGCCTGCCACAGTATGGTTTGATGAGCAGTGCTACATCCACGCCTGGGATCTGAACCAGCGAATCCTGGGCCGCCAAAGCAGAACACGCGAACTTAACCGATGTGCCACAGGGCCTGGCCCTAGAAGGAGAATCTTGATGCTTCATTTAACTTTAGCTCTACCCAACTTCCATCCTGACAGGAATCTAAGTTGAATAGACATTTGACAAAATATCATAAGAAAAAGAAAACAAATAAGGGCAGAAAGAAAAAATATTTTTTAAGCATTATAGAATGCAAAATATAGCTGTAGATTGTGATAAGGCACAAACTAATGCATAAAAATCCTGAAATAATTGGGGCCGGACCAGTAGTGTAACAGTTAAGTTTGAACACCCCACTTTGGTGGCCTGGGGTTCTCCTGTTTGGAACCTGGGCGTGGACCTGTGTACTGCCTATCAAGCCATGCTATGGCAGGTGTCCCACATATAAAATAGAGGAAGATGGGCATGAATGTTAGCTCAGGGCCAATCTTCCTCAAAAACAAGTCCTGAAAGTATTGCTAAAATTTAAGCCAAAATTGCTGGGATAGATACCCTGGCCATTTCACAGCTTAATAATAAATGAATTGAATTTCTTGAATTGAATAGCTTCATGCAGAGCAATATAATAATTTGATTTTTAATAAAAAAATCAAGTTTTTGATTGAACTATTTTTACATATTTTGCTCGCGGATATTTTTTCTCTTCCTCTCATGCAGAGTTTTATCATTCATTTTATTCCCACCTTTTTCCTCATGAATATTTTATATGTTTATAATGGGAAAACATTAAAGACAAACACTGAGAGCAAAGCAAATGAAAAGAATGTCTTCATTAGCATTAAGATATAAAACAAATTAAATAATCAGCCAGTTCCACAAAATAGTAAAAGGTGCAAAATTTCTGCATCCGCGTAATAAACATGAAAGTAGATTAGGAGACTCAAGTTACCTGAATCAGAGCTTAGTGGGATTACAGAACTGGAGGCAGCAGATTTTATGCTACAGTGCATTGTATCCAGATTTACTCATTCTAGAACTCTCTGGCATAGGTAGATTGGATAGGGAAATTGGCTACAGCGTGTCTGCCCTTTTGAAGCTGCTCAATAGGTACGCAGTAGCACCCATTACAAAATGAACTGGCTGAAGGCAACACTAATCAGAATCACAAGGATGGGTAATGGGGGTGGAATGACACAAAGAAGACATTCAGAAATTCTTCATCATGGAGTGGGCAATGCTGCAAAGTAGGTATGAGAACTTTTCCACGTTAAGGAGCTGTCAGTCATGGAGAAGAAATCTGGAAGGCTGATGAACTACATGCCCCCAAAATGTGAAGAAACTCATCACTAACCACAAAAAAAAAAAAAAAAAAAAGATGAATACAAGGTCAGCTACATTATGTTGAAGGTTCAGTGTTGGCTTAATATTAACCTATGAAGATAAAATGGGCTATGCATTCATTCTAGGTGTCCGTTAACTAGAGGGAGATTGAGGGTTTAGCAAATTTGTTGCCTACAATAGTTACTGACAAGTTTAGGTGGGAATGAATAGCTATGTGAAGCAAACTTCCCTGCTAAGGAAGGAATCATGGTCAATTTTATTCACCAGTCTTACCTGGTTCTTCGTACAATACCAGCATATCTTAGGGGCTTGACAAATAATAGATCCAACTAATAATTCACCAGTGAATCAATGAATGAAGAATGAGTGAATCCATAGATAAATTTGGAAGCATCGCAGGAAATTATGAAGCCTTAGGCAGTAATCTTGAAATCATAAGAGCAAGAATATATTTCAGCTTGACTTTAGAAGAATGCTCACTGTAAGAGTAGTAAACAGCTGGCTGAACAGATGTTTTTGAAGAATCAGATTTGGATTTCTAGTCCAAGCATAAGTTGAGGATTGGAATAATGGGCTCTTGGAAAGGCATAAAGTAAATCTCAAGAGAATGTGGTTGAGAATGTTTATCCAAAATTTAATTGCCCTGCTCACCAGGCTTTGCGCTGAGTCTGGAGGGGGGGACTTGTCCTGATAAAAAAGTCAGATATGGCAGAAGCATCATGCTACTTAGATAATGTAGATCAGACATAGACACATAGATAAAAGTCATTGTAGATCATTGGCTGCTCAGATTTCTTATCTGTGGTCCAAATATAACAAAGTAATATAAAGTCTGTAACTTGTAGACATCTTGCATATTTTGAAACAAATTTGAAGGTATAGCCCTTTGAGTTGCTGCGCAGCTGTGAATCACTTACGAGCGAGTGGAGCTCCTTGGGGGTCAACATCTCAATAAGACTTTGTTTCCTCACTTCTATGGAGCAGAAAGCATCACAGTCCCTTCAGTTGCAGATCATTCATCCACAGACTAAGAATTAAGAATCAAAATGGCAGAAATATCCCTTCATATCCCATGAAGTCTTAAAGGAAAGTTATCATTATTTTTCTTCAAATACTTATAAGGGCCTAATATAGAATTATTAGTGTTGCCGGAATTATGAAAGATACCGGACATGATATCTTCCTGCACGGAAATTAGGCTCTAATGGTGAGATACATATAGACAAAAATATGTGTAATATACAATTTAAATTAAAGCACTGTTAAAGACAGATAAAGTGTTGCAGTTCTGGAATGGGAATATTATTTTCTTCTAGGGAGCAATAAGGAAATCTGAATAATGAAAGTAGCATTTAGTGAGCTTTGAAGAGTGGGTAAAATTTGATCTTACAGAAATAATAATAATGGAAGCAATTATTCACTGAGCTCTTATTACAAGCCAATCACTGTTGGTCTAGACTATGAGATAGACTCTTGTGTTAGTTAGGCTAAGCTAAACTGTTGTAATAAGGAGACTGCAAATATTCAGTTTCCTAAAGACGAAGAATTTTCTCTCTCTTTAATGTATCACATGAGTTTCAATATCACATTTACCATTGTTTTTCAAACATAAGCTTAAATCTGCAATTCTCTGTACAGGGCTCGGGTACTCTGCTTATGCTAGTTTCTCTGTACGGGAAAAACTTTACTCATCTCTGTGCCTTGATCAGATGGGATGAGCTCTGTGGTTAGGGTGGTACTATAGGAATGGAGAAAAAGAATAGGTACAATTTTTTTCTTTTTTAAATCCAACCTTGAGGCTAAACAGAATAAAGAAGTTGAAGAAGAAAGAGAGAAAAATATGACCACAATTTCTGAGAAGACTAGAGGTAGGTTGGTAAAACTGCCAAAAAATGAGTAAGAACCAAAGCCCTTTTTCAGTATATATTATTCAATTAGAAAATGAAAAATAAATTGTGTATGAATGAGCAAATATGAATGGATAATTGGGGATGGTACACAGATTAGTGACAAAGATAAAATAACTTTAAGAGGATAAAAATGGTGAGTGTTAGATTGTTATGGACAGTCAAGGGCAGTATTCCCCTACTAAGAGAAGATTCCAAGTAAAAAGCTATATAAATTTTCCCAGGCATTAAAGTTTCCTACTCACAATTTGCTATTTCAGAACTATTGCCAGAACCTTCCCAATTTACTTCACTAAAACTAGAATTTATACTGTAAATAATATGGTTTTTATTTTTACAATTCTGAATGAATTCATTTAAAGTAAAGCTTATTTTGTCAAATAGCTGAGGACTTTGTCCCTAATTAATTGGTTGAAGTAGAAAATTTAGAAGTCTACATGTAAGATAGCCTCTTAATGGCTATATAATTTTCCAAAATAAAACAAAACTGAAGCAACACACTACAAAAATTAGAACCCAATAGAGACATTTCTAAATTACAAAATAGCTCAAGAAAGAATAAGGCAAAAGGGAAAAAAGCACACTTACATGCCTCCCACCCTGTATTTTTAAGGGCAAAAGTTATTTCACACATCTTGTTATTGCCCTTTCAAGAAGCAATCAAAAAAGTAACATCAGGCTCTGAGGGACTTTAGGGACCTAAAATGTCTCTTAATTCTACAATTTACAGTTTTGATTGCTTTAACATTGTCTTCTTTTACAGCAATTACTGCACTGGTGGATGAGTTCCAAAGGATCATGACATGGGAGTGGCTGTTCTGCAACTTGCCAGAAAGTTCAAGAGAGTCAATCTTAGCAACTTCTAAACAGATCCTGAAAGTCAGCAATATATTTCAGTGTTGAATTTAGGATTCCGCACCATTAAATTTAGGTAAAGCTCTCATACCTTAAGTTCAGGAGGCCACTGATTAGGAAAAATAATAGTGAAAAGGAATTTTAAACCCAAAGCAAAAAGTGTATTACATGAAAGAACTAAGGGATTTAAAGTCAAAAGTTATGTCCCTTGTCTCCAGCCCCAAGAGAAAAACAAATGTGTCTCCATGGTTTCAAAACCACTGGTTGAAAAATGAATAACTGATTTTCTTTGTAGATATGCAGGTAAAATCATTTTGGCTAAATTTTACTCCTCCTATTCTTTCAGCATTGAATAGGCAAATAGTGTATAAAGGTAGGGAGGAAAATATTGAAATGATGATATAGGCATATAAGACAAAGCATTGAATTAACAAAGTTGAGAACTAAGAAAGAAAAGCTGAAGTTAAGAAAAGTACCTGAGAAAGGAATAGGCCAGAGAGTCAAGAAAAAAAGAGAAATGTAAAATTACAGCTACTAATAATGTCAAGCAGGGCACTATCTCTTAGTGCATTTATAATATATAGTCATATATTCAATAAGGTGAAATATTAACTGATATTGAGAGCTTTGAACCTTTACGTGGAAAGATATGCTGTCTGTCAAATAGAATGATTCAAGGCAGGATCAAAGTTGAGCTGGAGGAGAAGGAGAACAAGGAAAAATATCAGAAAGAAGATCCCTAAGTAAATGTGGCAAGTGGCATACATACTGCCTGCAAAATGAGGATGGATGAAGATTAATGGTCCGCAGATATTCTGCCCATGCATTTCAGGAGAGGGTTTTGCTTTATTTTTCTTAGCTGACACAAGAAGTAAGACTCAGGCACATACAGACGTATCACACATGGCAGTGGGAACCATCTGCTTTCAGAAATAATTCTATACTCACAGTAGAGAAGCATATTATCTACATATATATGATGGATCAAAATTACAAGGTAATTATGTTTCTTGATGTTAATTTGTACCTTTTATATGACACTGATTGTGGTTTTGTGCTTTCCTTGATTCTTTTGGACAAATCTCTTCTCACAATTAAAACAACCTCAGATATTTACACATCGCAGATACATGATATGTGGTGCTGTGTCTATAAAAACTGTCAAAGGGGATCATTAACAGATTCTAAAATGATTACTCTGCTGAAGTGAGCAATCAGTTAAAAATGGATAATATGAAACTGCTATCCTAAATCTATAAAATGATTATCACCAAGAGTCTGCAGAATATAGATGATTACAAAAGCTGACAAGGCCCGAAACCATGTAGCAAGAATCACAATTTGCAAGAAGCTGATTCCAGTATTGTCTTAGTCCAAACAGTATCTACTAGGAAGAAAAATAATGAATTTGGAAATATTCATAATGCAGACATTTCAAACACCAATTGTAATCTATTAATTATTTTAAGCCCCATTTTAAATACAATTCTAAAAATAAATGTTCAATTAGAGAAATAATCATGTGTATTGCTTTATGATTTAAAAAGCATTCACACTAAATGCACCTCATTTAATCCTTAAAAAAAATCTGTCAAATAGAAATTATTATCTTTAATATCATTGTGGTAAGATTACTGAAACTGAAATTGATCAAGAGTTCCCTAAAATGTTTCAACTAAGAAGTGAAACAGTTGGAATTCAACCCGAGTTTCTCTAACTCCATTCATCAGTTAAGATGAGCAAAATTTGAATGTCTACCATTGGCAAAATACAATACTGTGCCCGGGAGATAACATCATGATGGAACTGACAAGGCCCATTCCCCCATGGAAACTGTATCTCAGCAAGCAACTATCTTAACAATTGTTTAAATATAATTTTGATAAGTACCATGAAAGATAAGAGAAAAAAACCAGTGTTATATAAAGAGATTCTAATTTGTTAAGGTTAAGAAAGACTTTCTTGAAAAAGTTAGCTAAGGTGAAAATCTTATGACAAGTTATTTAGCAGAAAGATAAGTTCCTGTTGAGGCAGAGGAAATAATATATGGGAAGACCCTGAAACTGGCATAAATGCAGTAAATATGAAGACAGAAAGACAGCTCAAGTCAAGGGAACAAAGAGAGAAGGAAACGGTTGGTGTCAGCTGAGGTAGGTGATGTGGGCAGGGTCAGATGGTTGTTCTGTTATCCTAAGAGGAGTGAACAGTCACTGAAAGGCTTTACTCAAGGAAGTGATATAATTGTAAGGTCAGATTTAGGGGCAAAGCAGAGAACAAACTGGAGTGGAATAAAAATGGAGAGAGCTTCAACTAAAAAATAGGCATAAGATCTAAAATATACCCCATCAAAGATTATAGACGACAAACAGGGTATGAAAAATGTTCAATATCATATGTCATTAGGAAACTGAAAATTGAAGCAACAATAAGATTTGCTACATGCCTATTAGAATGGCCAAGATCCAAAACACTGACAACACCAAATGCTGACAGAGATGTGGAGTAACACGAATTCTTTCACTGCTGGTGGAAATGCAAACTGATACAGCCCCTTTGGAAAATAGTTTGGCAGTTTCTTACAAAACTAAGCATACTTTAGCATCAGATACAGCCATGGTACTCCTTAGTATTTACCCCAGTGAACTGAAAACTTAAGTTCACAAAAAAACTTGCACGTGGAAATTTATAGCAGCTTTATTCATAATTACCAAAACCTGGAAGCAACCAAGACACCCTTCAGTAGGTGAATGGATAAATAAACTGTGCTACATCCAGACAATGGAATATTATTCAGTGCTAAAAAGAAATGAGCTATCAAGCCATGAAAAGACAGGGAGGAACCTTAAATGGATGTTACATTTAAGGAAAGAAGGCAGTCTGAAAGCCTATGTACTATAATATTCCAACTAGATGACATTCTGGAAAAGGCAAAACTACAGAGACAGTAAAAGTTGAGAGAGGAGAAACATTTAGAAGGCTGGATAGCAGCACAGTCAGAAAGGACAATGGCCTGAAGCACTGTAGCCATATGGGGAAGTAAATTATCTAAAAATACTCCTCAAATAAGCACCACATATAATTTGAAAAACTAATTTGCTAACTGGGAAAACAATTGTGATTAAGTCATTATCTGCTTTAAAATCTCCACTGCTTCCCAATAAAAACATGCCCACAAGTTTTTGCGTGATGAAGATTGTCCCTGAGCTAACATCTGTGCCAATCTTTCTCTAGTTTTTGTATGTGGGTTGCTGCCACAGCATGGCTTGATGAGCCATGTGTAGGTCCACGCTTGGGATCCGAACTGTGAACCTCAGGTTGCTGAAGCGGAGCATGAGAACTTACCCCACGATGCCACTGCGTCAGCCACCAACTCTCATTTTTAATATGAATACTTTCCCCAATCTATCTTTAGCCACCTCTCCACCTTATCTCCTCCATCTCTGCCCAAAGATGTCACCTTTCAGCCACATGTCCTACTGTTCCACAAGCATGCCCACACAGTGGTGGCTCTGTACATTTTCACATGCCTTTGCTTCTGCCTAGAATACTTCCTCCACCTGGTGAACTCTTCCAACATGCATCAGTTCAAATAACACCTTTGTGTCAAAAAACTTCAAAGCTCCTTCCATCCAATATATTTTCTCCATCCTTAGAACTCCCATGATTTTACATTAATTATTGCACTTATCCTACTGAATTATAACTAGGTTGCTTTCATATCTGTTCTGTTCTATCAATCTTTGCCTCCTTAAAGGCAAGGTTATTCCTTGCTTAACATTCTGTGCTCAGTAGCTATGTTCTATTCTTAGTAGTTATGACTTCAATAAACGTTGAATTAGTAAATTATCTATTTAGCAAACACATGGAACAAACCGCTTAGAAACCCACAAGTGAGCTGGGTGTTACGTGGATCTGCTTTTTAAACAGGATTTCTTATACTATATTCCTAATATTCAAACTGTGACTCAAAAATACGCTTTCTAAGAAAATCTGGTCGTTGTTATACAGTATAATGGTTGCAATGGGCTCGTGTTGGTCCTTCTATTACAGAAAATATTGGACCTGTCCCTTGGCGTATTGGTTAAGTCTGGCACACTCTGCTTCAGCGGTCTGGGTTCACAGGTTTGGTTCCTGGGCGTGGACCTACACCACTCGTCAAGCCATGTCATGGCAGTGACCCGCATACAAAATAGAGGAAGACTGGCAATGGATGCTAGCTCAGAGAAAATCTTCTACACAAACCCCACCCACCCCCCCCCCCAAAAAAAAACGCTTCATTATACTGGTACAAATTTAGCATCTGCATGAAATGGCTTCATATACCAGCAGATATTACAATTCCAGAGTAAAGGCTGATAAACTACAGCCCATGGGCCAAATCTGGCTCACTGTTTGTTTTTATAAATAAAATTTTATTGGCATAAAGCCACACACTCCTTTCCATATTGTCTGTGGCTGTTTTAGTGCTACAGCAACTACATTGAGTTGTTGTGACAGAAACTGCCCAGTCTGTAAAGCTGAAATATTTCCTATCTGACCCTTTCCAGAAAAAGTTTGCTCACCAAAGGATGTGGTCTGAAATCAATTTACCTGGGTTTCAATTCTGCTCCATCACTTACCAGACAAGTGATCTGGAGCAAATTATTTGACCTTTCTAACTCTTAGTGACTCATCAAAAATGGGAGTAATAATAAAACCAATTCATAGAGTTACTTTAAAAAATAAATGATGGGGGCCAGCCCAGTGGTGCAGCGGTTAAGTTCATACATTCCACTTCGGAGGACCGGGGTTTGCCAATTCAAATCCCGGGTGCCACACCAGGTGTGGACATGGTACCGCTTGGCAAGCCATGCTGTGGTAGGGCATCCCATGTATAAAGTAGAGGAGGATGGGCAAGGATGTTAGCTCAGGGCCAGTCTTCCTCAGCAAAAAGAGGAGGATTGGCAGCAGATGTTAGCTCAGGGCTAATCTTCCTCAAAATAAAATATAATAAATAAATGATAAAATTCTTTCCAAGTACGTGGTATTAGTGGACAAAAATTGTTATCTTTTAATAAGGATGGTATCGTTTTAACATTTTGTTTCTCTTATCATAATAGAAAAATGGTCTAGGATGGCAGAATTAGGAGTCACTGTAATACATGTTAAAATGCTTAGTATACTATCTGGTACCAGGTAAGATTTCAGTAAGTAGCCTGTATTGTTAGTCTTAAAGTTGGAAATATACTCAAAATATAAATAATTTCATTTAATCATCAATTATTGATCAATGTAAATTTCTTGAACCTTTCTTCAATCTGTTTTTAAATTCAGCTTGTATCAGCCATGAACATATTAATTTATACATTTTTATTCTCTACAGTTTGAGAGTGGCATCACATTTCCATAGAAGCTTTTGAAAAATATGTTGAAGAGGTTAATTCTAGATGACTTTACTACATCTCCTTAGAAGAATGCAACTTATTTGGAGGCCTATTTGGTATGAAGTTCTGATATTCTCAACTCTGTTTGTCCTACACTTAGCTGCTGGGGTAGAGAAAAGTAATAGCCAGAGACACAGTGCACTGAAGTGTGGGGATTTCTGGATGGTATAAAACTCTTCTCAAACACAGCACTAAGTTATGCTTTAGTTAAGTCCAGACTCACTCTTATTCCAAGCAGCTGAAAACAATTGACAGCTCAATCTCATTCCAGTCCTGAAATTCCTTTAATCTTGAAATTATTAAAGAAAATTGGGGTGCTGGGGAGAATCTATGGATCTGATATACAAAGAGTTGCCTAAAACCAAGAGAAGCCACTCATGGAAGCAAGACACACTTCCTCTAGCTAAATTTATAATGCTTTCTCACAGGGGAACATTAAAGCTCTTACTCACACTGTTTTTTCCACGTGGAATGCCCCTTCTATAAATTCCCCACAGCCAAACTTTATTCATTTTTTAAGGCCACCACATCTGGGAAGCATTTCCAGATAAACCTCTCATTGTTCTTCTTCAGAATTCTATAATTTTCATATAATCACTTATGGGTTGTTTTAGAATATATAAAATATAATATATAGAGTGTAAATAATTTGTACTATATATACGTATATAGAAATACACAATGGAAATATATGTATGTATGATTATATTTATATGCACGGTGTGTGTGTGTGTGTGTGTGTGTATGTCTATAAAATCTCCAAGAGTTCTACTGAGGGGAAGGAGGGAGGAGAACTCGATCCTCTGACACCCAGAAATTGCTCTTAATTAACTGACCTAAATTTCAGCAATTTGGTCTCTGGATGTCCATAATCCCTCCTCCAAACATATGCTTAGTCTGGGGCAGCCAAATCTGATGGCCATAACATTCTATGATTTGCTTCTGCAAATCCTGCCCTGTGTCATCCCAGATAATGTACTCAGCTTTTGGTCACTTTCCAACCACATTCAATCTCACTGTTTGGGTGTGAGTTTTACAGCTTTTTTGTCTGATGAACTGGAGAGTCACGAAGAGAGTTCATGTCAAGCAGCCCTCAGCCTCCTACCATTTTGATCTTGCGTTTAGCTCTCTCTTCCTTCCATTTCTGCCCCACACACCATTCTCTTCCTCCTACACTGTCCCTGGAAAATCCACATTCTTCTCATTCTATTATTCAGAGGAACTTGTTGTTTGTTTTCACATTGTTTAACTTCCAAGGGCTCAGCCAGACAAAGGATTCTTCCTCTGAAAGGATTCAAGCTGATCCCATCTTAGAAAGTAATCAAGGATATAGAGGCAACGGTTTCCTACTTACCAAACCATTTCCCATGCTACAATCACGGAAATACTCACATTTAGCTTTTAGGGATCAGCATGTCCTTCTTCACCAGCACAAGAACAACTCATCCGGGGGGCTGGCCCGGTCCGGTGGCGCAGCGGTTAAGTGCGCATGTTCCACTTCGGTGGCCCGGGGTTGGCTGGTTGGGATCCCAGGTGCGGACATGGCACCGCTTGGCAAAGCCATGCTGTGGGAGGCGTCCCACATATAAAGTAGAGGAAGATGGGCACGGATGTTAGCTCAGGGCCAGTCTTCCTCAGCAAAAAGAGGAGGATTGGCAGCAGATGTTAGCTCAGGGCTAATCTTCATGAAAAAAAAAAAAGAACTCATCTGGAACTGTAGTTGTCAATCTCTCAACATTTGTTGATTGATGGACAAAAATAAATGAATAAACTAACAAATTGTGAATTCCTGAGGGCCAGAAAACAGCTGTGCATCCATTGTCCTAACACACTGCTGGCCTCCCATGAGCTGCTTTATAAACATTTGATGTGGTTGAATACAGAACTGAAATATGGGAGACTTTGTTATTTTTATTACTGGATATACTTTTGCATATTTTACAAATGTTTATTGATTGTATTAACTGTTAATGCCCCTGCACACTGTGGGATTTCACTGAGCTCCTAATTTAACATGATTAGTTACCATTTATTTAGTTTTTTTATGTTAAGAAGGATTTAAACAGAATAAGACCCTGCTGTCCTAAACATTATCAAATATGTGCCTCTTACTTTGAATTGTTTGCAATCTGTAATAATCCAATCTTAGATAAGTGTCACATAATATAAAAGATAATTGCACTGTTACTGGTTATATTAACGTTGTCCGATTTAGAGGAGGGAGATGAATTACTTTACAGAGAAAGAAGATAACACATAGGCCCACATGGATGGAAGACCAAGATAAAACGACCCCAGGTTGAAGTCTTTAAAAGAAGACATTTCAAAATACGAGTGTGGTTTTCCACAGGATCACTATATGTAACTTGAAACTTTGGTTTTTTATCACTGTTTATTTAGCATCAATAAGACCATAATTTATGTGAAACTTTAAATTATGTTTCTACAAAATTAAGGCAAGTTGTACACAGAGTGGATTTTAAAATCTTCAGCATTATTTACTCTCAGTTTAAGTTGGCAGAATTAAATGAAATACCTATGGCGCCGATGCCTGATGCTGGCGTGTGGCCAGTCAGGAGCAGGGGTGGGAGGATATAGAAGGATTAACTTGTATTGACCTGTTGACTCAGGGTGGGGTCTCATTCTCATCCAGTGTGCACTCCTTTCTGTTTAGGACTACTGGGAGCTCAAGTTACACATGTCAATCACTTCATAGAAAAACAAAAGCAGTCAAGCCAGTTAGGCTTTGTCCCTGTGCTGCAAGGGGAATCAACACTCAGAGGGAAGGAGAAAGGAATTGAAGAGGGACCAAGGTCTATGAGTGATTTTCATCTTCCTTCTCATGGCCCCACTGCATAGTCCTGACGTTATTAGAATCCCCAGTCTATTCCAGGCTCTGTGCTACAAACTTCTTGTTCATTTTCTCCTTTACAGCTCAGCACAACCCTTTGAGATGAGCATTATTAGTATTCTTCCTCTTTATATGATAAAATTGTGACCTGAGAAGTTATTTGTCCTAAATCATGTGACTAGAAAATCGACTAGTAAGAATTTAAATCCAGGCTTAATGGGTGTTTGAAAGTCGATAGATCTGAATGGTGTATAAGAATATAATGGGTGGATCTGCATAGCAGTTGCAGAAAACAAAAAATGATGGTAAGAGTAGGCTATGCCTGAAGGGAGGGAAAATACAGGTAAGGCAATTTTAAAGCTTGATCATGGTAGTAAAGAAAACAGGCTATTTATTGATATTATCTCAATTAAGACTCACAATAATTCTGTCAGTTGTAAAAATTACAAATTTACTGCTGAGGAAAATAGAGCTGAGAGAAGTTAAATAACTACACAAAATCACAAAATTTTTAGCCTATAGAGCAAGGATTCAATCCAGAACTGCAAAACCCATGACACTATGCATTGCATTGGGGACATTTATGTTTATCATTAATGACAAAAGCACGTAAGCAATATAAATGCAGACCCCTCTAAAAGTAACTGAAATAGTGACTATGCCCAAGAATTTATTGTCTGGGTGTTTGACATTGTAACAGGTAGTAAGATGATAAGCAAGAAGACAAAATTGTTACTGCTCTGAAGAAATGAATAATTTTTTTGCGCAGATGCAAAAATGGAAGAGCAAATAACTCAAAGCCAAGATAAATAAAAAAATGTAGGAGAAAGAAAAACACTGGCTAAAAGTATGGAGGAGGGCATTCTAGGTGAGAAAAATTGACCAAAGCAATTTTCAGAGTGAAATATTGTAAGGGAAGACTCTGAGAGACACTGCTCTTGCCCAAGAGAAGTGACTCTATTGGCCATTTGGTAAATCCTAGTTCAAAAGATAAATACAGAAAAAAAGAAGAAGAAAGAAATGACCCACCAAGGAGTTTATAATTGATCTGCTGGGCAATATACAGGAAAAGTATAAGATATTTATAATGATTTTTTAAAATATCTTTTAAGACCTTGGGAGGACAAGCCTCCTGCAGTTTTCCTTGTAAAGTTTGTTCAGATTGGCCCAGGGAATAATGCAGTCACTTGAATTAAAAATGAACTTAAAGATTGTAAGTAAAGGATAATGATTAATGGGCATTAGAACCTTCTGGGGCAACATCGAGTGAATTCCTTCAGGTTTGGTGCTAATGATATGTAAGAGGGTACAGGCAGCATGTTAATAAAGTTTTTTGATAACATTAAATTGGGAGAGCCTGGAACATAATTCAGATCAGAAAAATATCTGCTATAGAAATGACTATGAGAAAGTTAGGAACATGAAGGAAATAATAAAATGACATCAAGGGGTACTAAATTCTAAGTAGTATATCATAAGATAGATTTTTAAAATAACCAAAGTAAAAGACATCAATGAAAGAATAACCAGAACTGTTTTGGAAGCTAAGAGTATAAGACAAATTATCCAATGGACGCATGAGCATGGCAGTTTCTATATGACCAAAGCAGGGTTATTGAGACTGTGTTCTTAGAAGAGAAATAGTTTTTGGGTGCATGAAAGCCTGTTGTTTGTGTTGGAAACTACTGAAAGCAGTGAGAAGGTCACTGGAAAAGGGGAAATCAAATTTATCTTCTAGAGTCTTTCTTACCATAAAAATGTATGCATTAATTCATTCCAGGCAGGTGAAGCGAGAACACTAGTTTTCAGACCAATCTTTTGTGTTCAAAGAGAGATGTATGGCCTGCTAGAAGAATAAAGCGTCACCAATATAACTCTGTTTCCATATTATGATAAATTGAGGCCTAAAAAGGGAGAGAAATAGCTAAGCTCATTCATACAGATAAAGGAAGCAGAATGGACTACTTAGAAAGTCCTTAAGAACAAAATATAGAATCATGTTAAATTCCAGCTGGAAAAGGCTTTCTTTTTTAACTATAGACTTTTGACTTTTCTTCCCACACATGTAACTACAGTGGCAAAGATTATTAATTAACTTGTTTTTCACATACAATGAAATATTATTTTATTATTAGCAATAGCATTGTTTAGAAATCTTGAGTTAAAATAGCACTGTAGTTAAGAATGAAGGTTATGGAGCCAAATCTGAAGTCAACCCCTTGCTCAACAATTATTGAGTTCTGTGATTGGGCATGCAATCAAACATTTGCTGCTCAGTGTTCTTATCTGTACACTGGTATGACTAGCTCAACATCTCAAAGATTTTTGGGATTCAATAAGAAAATGCGTGTAAAACCTTTAGCATAATTTCTGAAATAATGTAGATGCTCAGTAATATTTATATAGATTGTATTTGTTAAACGTAAAATCATCAAGTGTTATACTTCGAAGAGATTTTGTGGCTTATAAGCCCAACCTCTCCAATTTATAGATGAAGAACCTTAGAAGAGAGATACAATCACTCCCTTAACATTATGGAGATATTGGTGAAAGAATGGCAACAGGATTCAGGTATCATAACTTCTTATCCAGAGAGATTATACACTTTTACTCTGAAACATGTTTCAGTGATATTTATGGGTAATTTTAGAAAGTGATGAAATACATGAATGTCATTTTCTTCCATGCATTTCACTGGTCTTATCTTCTGTCCCATCACCCAGAAACAAACAACTCAAATGAAAAGTGAAATGTCCTATGAAAGGCTCAGTTAGGGCATCAGCTCAGGGACAACATTCTGTAGGAATAGTGCATGGTCCTCCGTAACGCAGTATATACACTGAACCAGTGGCCAGTAATGGAACTCAGTCCCCATAGCTAGCACACTCAGGTCCAGGAAGCAAGAGGAAGGTGTAAGATAAACCCTTTGCACCATGACTCCAAGTGGTATGCTGTAGAATTTGTGCCTGGCTTCTCTGCCTTGCGTTCAGTTGGGTTAGATGAATGCATTCCCATGAGATGTTCTCACCATGGGACACAATAATTATTCCAATAAACTTGAAATTAAAACTATACCTGAATATTTGGGTTCCTTTTTCCAAGAGTCCCGCAGGCAAAGAAAGATATTTCTACGCTGGTGGGAGCAATTGATCCTGATTACCAGAGGAGATAGTGTTGCTGCTGCATATGGAGAATGTAACTATGTCTAAAACACAAATGATGCCTGAGATGTCTTTTTTCTGTTCCCCAAAACAATAGTGAATGGGCAATTACATGGTACATGGTCCAAAAGGGACAAGGCAGCTAAGGGTTCAAATCCCTTGAGCTTGAAGATCTGAATCAATCTCACAGGCAGGCAATTCACATGCAAAGAAGTACTGATGTAGGACAAAGGAAATCTAGAAAAAGGAGGGAGATGGATGATGAAGAATATCACGGGAAAGATGTTTCTTCAGTAATTCTCTTGCGTTAAATACTTGAAGAGATTGGGACCTTAAAGGATTTCTAATGCAAAGTAAAGTTAAGGAGGACACAAAAGATCTAAGTCGTAAAAGGGATGGTTTTCTCCCTGAGTAGCTTCTCTTGATTCAACAGCAAGACTTTCATGGAAAGCCACTCAACACTCATGCATACACATTCAGAAGCCCAGAATCCCAGGAGGTTAACATCCCAGGGGCAAAAGGGGATGGCAGATGGCGAATATATGGATAATCTTTCCTCCCCCAGACCAGACCATCCTGAGATGCGTTCAAAATATCCCTCAGATCAAGGAACAAGTCATCTTTACAAGTGGCCAATTCAGTGACATTTTGGATCTTTTTCTGTCCCTCTCACCCTGTCTTCAACCTTGCTTCCTGACCACACTCCCTATTAATTACTTGAACTTAGTTGTTGACCCAGTTTTACTTTCTGGAGATCCCAGGCTATATCAATATCCAACAACAAATTCCAAGTATGGCTCAAACCCCCTCTTCTTCAGTCATCTCTATCTTAATAAGCAGCAACTCCAGCCTTCCCATTGTGCAGGCCAAAAACCTTTGGAGTCATCCTTATCTTCTCTTTGTCTTAGCTCACATCCAATCTATCATCACATCTTGTTGTTACTACCTTAAAAATGTATTCAGAATATAATCACTTTTTATCTGAATATATTATGAATATTTTATTATATTTTGAAATATATTCAGAATATAATCACTACTATGATCCTGATCTGAGAAACAATTAGACCTTACTGGATTTATGCAGTAGTCTCCTAATTAATCTCTCCATTTTTATCCTTATCTCCAATATCTCCTTTCAACATAGCAGCTAAAGTGAGTATTTGAAGACCAGTAAATTGTTTCACTCCTCTCCTCAAAACCTGACAAGGTCTTCCCATGTCACACAGAGAGAAAGCAAAAATCCTGTCGCTGGCCCACATTCATAATTTTGAACCTCTTCTACTGCTCTTCTATGTCACCACTCCAGTTCAACCACATTGGCCACCTCATTGTTCTTTGAACAGTCCAAATGCATGTCTCCCTCAGGACCCTTGCTATTTCTTCTGTGTGGGATATCTTCCCCAGATAGCCCCTTGCTTCATTCCTCTATTCCTTTAAGTTTTTCACATATATCACTTCTTATTTGTAATTGGGATTCCTTCCTATTACTGTGACATTCCCTATCTTCTTTCCTGCTTGATTTTCTCCATAATTTTTATTGCTATCTAAGGTAGATTGGTTAGAGGAAGTTACTATAATAATCTATCCAATCCTTGTATGCATGTTCATTTTCAATGGTACTTTGACATTTTTTTCATCAAAAGGGAAAGCCTATTTCTCCATTTCTTGAATCTGGGCTGGCCTTATGACTTGCTTTGACCAAAAGAATGTTGCAGAGGTGATCTTGTGGGAGTGCCAAGCCTAGGCCTCAAAGGGCTTCACAGTTCTACTCTTCTAGAACACTGCCCTGGGTTCACCATTTGAAGAAGTCTACTTTAGCCAACTGGAGTATGAGAAGTCTGATGAAGCACAGGCAAGCTTTGTAAAATAATGCCTGCTACACCAGGCAGCAACAGTCAGCACCAAATGCAAGACATGTGACCGAGGCCATCTTAGACCTTACAGCCCTGGTTGAGCTATTAGATGAGTGCAGCTGTGTGACTGACCTCAGGGAAGACCAGCGGAAGAACCATTCAGCTGAGCCCACTCAAATTTCTAACCCACAGACTCATAAGCAAACAAAATGGTTGCTGTTTGAAGCAACTGAGTCTGCAGTGATTTGTTACGCAGCAATAAATACTGATGTCATCTAAATTACTGTGTGTTTTATATCTACAAATTATTGTCTCTCTCCTTTTCCTCTAAATAGAAACTAAGTGTCATGAGGACAGGGATTTTAAAAATATGTTCTTTCTTTCTTTGTTTAACGGCTGTATTCTCAGAACCTAGAATAGTCCCTGGTACATAGTATCTGTAATAAATATTAATGAAATTAATAAATGTCTCTTGGTAAGTACAATCTAATGGTGAGAGGAGAAATGCCTAGATGCACTAGAAAGTATTTCCTAATCTGGAAATCTTGCTCCTTTGATGAACATCGCTTAGGAAGAGAGTAGAGAGCCTCTTTAGTTTCACAAAGCAGTGAAGTAGAGAGAGTTTAGGGAACTTCTGTTGTGTGTACAGTCTTACATTTGCCCAATATCTCCAGCGGTAAAATATCCACTTATACAATTTCAGGATCATTTTGTTTTCAATTCAGACTCATCTGGGATATAGTTTATAGAATGATACAAAGCTTTTCCCATATTGTCTGAACAGCTATATTAAGTGAGTTTTTGATGAAATTAATCATCCAAGAAACTATGTCATCTTTAGTCTGTCACCCAGGTGGAACATTTTGTTTCAGTGCACAAATCCATAGCCATTTGGATCAAATAGAATGGAAATGCATTCACCAGTTACGTTCCCATTGATTAAAGATAGAGACACCAGCTGGGTAAATAAAGTCATTGATCTCAGGCCTCCAACTAAGCATTTAGGCTCTGTCAATCCCTGGAGAAAGACTAGAAAGTTGGCTTATTTTCTAGGAATTTCAAAATTTGTTTGTTTCTTGCACCTAGATAGATAAAGCATGCGATGTTTGCAAAATGATTCAGATCTTAACAGGTTTGTTCTTATGAACTCAGATATGTTCACCTCAAGCAGGGAAAATCTTTATGGAATTTTAGCTGTGCTTAAATATTCAGATAAACATGTTTAATCAGACATATTCAGTTTGCAGACAGTACTTTAGAGCTATAACCCAAGCAATTGAAAGGATGATGATGATGTCATAATGGCAACCTTGAAGCATGCATATTTCCATTAGTATCTTGTTATTTTCATCATTCTAATTCCTGTTATATTTAGCACTGAAATTACACATTGAAATTCTATTCCCTGCAGAACATAATTTTTCCTTCCTTTTTGTTTTATAGCAGCTAATAGCTGAGCTCAAGCTTTCAGGCCATTTAAATTATTCCTTTATTTCTCTAGATAGATTTTTGTCGAATCATGTATTTGCAATTAGTACCAAAGAGCAATTTTCCCTCAAAAAGAATATTTCCCCAGGCTCAGAAACGTGTATGCAATATTTGTACTATGGAATCTGAAAAGAGGAAAAGGAAATGTTCAATCTGATAAACTTTATGTGTTTCCAGGAAGGGATGGAATATAAATAAGAACAATGAGTTGATATTTAAAATGTCCAGCCATATTAAATTTTGAGGGAAAAATTACCGTTAGAAACTCAAATTATCAATATTCACCCAAGGGAAATAGTGAAAATCTCATCAGGCAGACCTTAGAAAGCCAGTGAATACTTGAAAAAATTCCATTTTGACGGGAAGGTACATTATAAGTGCATCACTGGCTTTTCCTTTTCAGATGCTTTTGATCTCTCTGAAAAGCAGGGAATGAAGAACTAGACATTTGGAATTTAGGCAAAATAATAATCATAGTGATTTCTATAGATTCCTTAATAAAGGCACACCAACTTTAAGAATTTTTGTTCATCTGTTTACTTTTAGGAATAAATCAATTATAAAATAAAATAGAGCTGGGGCAAAAGTCCATCTTTGGTATGATTAATGGTACTCTCCTGACATATAGCAACATAACACACCAGTAATCTCCTAAATAAGAGATCCAATTTTTATACTGATGGTAGAAACAGCTGGAGGAGCAAAAGACCTTGGTTTGGTTGTACATTCCTTCAGTGTAATACTGCACCTACCCTCTTTGGATAAATAAGCATTTGTATTTCACATAAAGCTGCCAGCTGAGTGGTCAATAAATACAACTGCATTATCTTGGTGAAGTACCCCTTGATTCAGGACTCTGTACATGGGTGTAATCCCTAGGACAGCTCAATAGTAAGTAATATCAAAGCCAGGTGTAACTGTCAGGTTTACTACCATCCCTTGGTAGACCCATTTGGATAGTTAAATTTAAATAAATAAGTTCAAATAAAAGGAGAATGTGAGCTCTTGTTTCTAACTATATAACACAAAACTTGTGACAAATAAAAATGGTAAGCAATAGGATATATTGGAGAATATGAGGAAGCCATTTGGTGTAAACCTAATTGGGCCTGACCTTGTCTTTCCAAAAGGGCCTGACCTTGGCCTTTGAGCATGCATTGTATATCTGCTTTCGATATTCCCTATGGCAAGAACAAAGGCCCTTGAGATAAAGGTGCAACTTCCCTCCCCCTCCCAACATTGGCATTCCCTTAAGGATTAAGCATCTTTCCTTAGGCTAGGAACTGATTGCTGCGCTCACTTGTGACCATCCAGCTCAAGACAATAGGCTTGCCTCCTGCTATGCCCTCTGAGATAGCAGACCCACTACCTGCTGTGTCCATCAAGCTCTATGCTGACAGGCAATCTTGTGACTATTGTGGGAGGGACATTTCAATCATATGTGAAACGTCCTATGTGGGGTTACATAACCACTCTGTATACCTCACTTCTTTGGTGCCCTTTCTTCCTTTCGGAAGAAACGCCCCGGGCCATGGTCCTCAGATTTCAGCTCGGAATAAACTCTCCCAAATTTTCATTTATAGATTGGTTATGGATTATTTTTGTCAACACTTGTATCAAAAATCTGCTTGCATGTTTGTGTATGCTGGTGTAACAATGTTTCTCTAAACAGACCCAGCATCAAATGGTTTCAAAGGATTAACTGGTAGCATTAACCAAAGTTTTCATGTGAATGTATCTGCAGATAAATACTTTCTTAGGATAAGACCAAGTCCATTTGAAATGGAAAACTTGACTAGGAAGGTTTCCTCTCTGCTAAGCATTTAAAGACATCACAAATTGGCCCATTTATTAGGAGACAAAACTGTATACTTGGAAAACCCATTATTTCTAGTGCTTAAAGGGATAGTATCAAAAAACATTAAAAATAAATCAGATTCACACTGAAAAGAAACCCTGCAAAAGTATCGATTTTAGTTAATATGGCAGTCAATTGATAAAAACAGCAATAATAATGACCAATATGTATTAAGCAGGTATAAAATGCCAGACACGCTGCTCAGAGCTTTGCAGAGATCACCTGGTTTTGTCTCACAATAATCCTATAAAGTGGATGCTATTATCAGTATACCCATTTTGCAGATAAATTCACAGAGGCAGGAAACTTCCTCAAGGCTACACAGCAGTCAATACTGGAATCACACTTTGAATCCTAGCATTGCAGTTTCCATCACTAGTCCAAGAAGCTTGGCATTTTTCCATTCATTCATTATTTCATTCATTTCACCAATACTTACTGAGCATATCCTCATTCAGAATTGAGCACTTATGGACTTAGGGTGACGACATGGAACCTGGCTACAAGCCCAGACAAGGGCCAGGATAGTAAACTGCTCCTATCTCAAGTGCCAACTCTGATAAATTGGCAGCAGTTGTCTGAAAAAGTCTGTTAAGTCTTCTACGGCTCTGGTCAGGTCAGAAAGGAACAATGGAGTAGATGGATGAGCAATGTCTATGATGCATGAGGTGATGTGGGAATAGCAATACAAGTCTCAAGTATTTGACTTCCTTGGACTAGTGGACAGCAAAAGCATAGGAGAAAACCTCTGAAGTCCATGGTCAAATGGAGTTGAGTAAATGGAAACCTGAATACTTTAGAATTGCTATTGAAGCAATATGGAGGGTCAGCAAGAGCAAAAGATAAAAACAGAACCCAGGGTGCATGGCCAAGGCAAAGGTAGGCATAAGGCAAGGCAAATAATGGATCAGACACTAGATAGAAAGGTGCAACCCAGAAGTACACAGTTATTAAATGAGATGGTTGAAGGGCAATCCAAAGAACGGGCTCTCTCTAGGAACTGAAGAAGCCAAACCAAGTATTCCAGAGAGACAGTATTTGTCTTCCTTCATAAGGAAGAGTTTGGATAACCAAGGTAGTGTACCTGCTGCAGGCTCAAGAGGAAAAAAAATATCGCTCTATGATTTGTCTAGATCAAGAGGCAACAGGAGACACTGGGCAAAAATGGACAAAATGGAGAGAAGGATGGTTGGGCTTTGGTAGACCCGTCTTAATATTCCCCAATTCGCTTGACTGAAAAGTTGACTCTAGCCCAGCAGTGGCTAACTTTATTCTCTCTTTTCTATTTGTTTTCATGATGCACCACTCTCTTCTCCCAGGTAGATATCAGAGTTGACAGCTGTTAATCCCACTTCAGTGTGAATAAATCCTGCCAGGGCTGGCAATGAGCAGGTGCATTGTCACTCACCTGGATCAAACCAGGGTCTCCCGAGAATATAATTTGTGCAAACAGTCCTATCCCACTTGGCAGCTGGAGGATTTAGCACAAACTGTAGAAACTAGAGCCTACAGTTTAAGACAAGTGGCCTGGAAGAGAGATAAGCACACACTTCTGAGATGCATGTGGTAATTAGCTCCCAGCAGCATAAAACATTCAACTCTGAATGATGAATTTTAATTTTATTTCAAAAGCCTTTTCAAGGGGAAGGTGTCAGAGCTTAACACTCGCTACTAGATTTAGCATAAATGGCTACCTGCCAATTAGAATTTGTTTTCCAATCATTTGTGATCTAATATATGAAAATGAACTATGTGGTTCAAGATGAAATGAAATCTAGAATCTTCTGTACAGTTCTGAAATATTAAAGCACGTTAAAGGGATGAGCGCCAAAGGGGAACATCTTGTTGATTTATACATAAATAACAAGTGTGTCGCTCAACCAGATCTCAGCTTAGCTAGGAAAGCATTTGGCTCCTTTTTCTGTGGGGAAAACATGGATTTCTAAATGTTTAGGGGTGAATGAAGTTCAAGATCTAGAAGACCAAGTCGAATTATGTTCCCAAACAGGAAGACTAAGATGATCCGTCAGGCAAAGGGAAGGTTGGTGGGAACAAAGGAAAAACCACCAGCGTTCCCTCATTTTGTGGGAGGTGCATTGCTGCACCATCACAGGACCCATGAGCCTGATGTGGCTTAGTACTTTTTTTCTGGGGAAGACATCAAGAAGAGATGGACAGTTAATCTTGTACTTAAGAGCAATGCATTCTAAGGCAGGTTTATTATTCATTGAGGCCACAGAGCTAGGCACATTCAGTTATACTAAGACCATTTTTCTGCTCGAACTGGATAAAAAAACCCAGAACTCCATGAGATTTGTATTTTCTAACCCAGAGTCTTTGAAAGCTTATTTTGGCATTGGATACTGTTATGGGTTGAAATGTGTTCTCCAAAAAGATAAGTTGAAGTTCTGACCGCCAGTGTCTGTGTGTGAGACTTTGTTTGGAAATGGGTCTTTACAGATGTAATCAAATTAAGAGGAAGTCATACTGAATTAGAATGGGCCCTTAATCCAATATGACCGGTGGTCTTTTAAAAGGGAAATTTAGAAACATACAAAGGCACACGAGGGGAGAATGCCACATAACATTGGAGGCAAAGGTTGACCTGCTGCAGCTACAAGGCAAGGAACGCCTGGGGCTACCGGAAGCTAGAAGAAGCAAGCAAGGCTCCTTCTCAGAAGGACTATGGCCCTGTGGATACCTTGATTGCAGACTTCCAGCCTCCAGAACTGTGAGAGATTAAATTTCTGTTATTTGAAGCCATCCAGTTTGCGGTACTTTGTTAGAGCAGTCCCCGAAATGGATGCAGTTATCTTTATTCCAGCAAAATATACTCAGAACCCTGAAATATTAAACAGGTAAATACAAACTTGCTCTGGTCAAAGCTGGGAGGAAATCACCTCCTGCAAGGTTCCCAGTTCATTGCCAGTGTGACAACTGAGGCTCCTCTGAGGGACGTTTTGCTCTCTCAAGGGCGTGATTTACACGTGCTAAGCGTTTTCATGTGAATGTTTTTTTAAAAAAATATTTTTAAGTTAGCACATATTATGAGCGTTCATCTAAATCAATTTCCATAAACTGAAGACATCCATGTAATGAGCATTCAGATCAAGTATCATAACACCCCTAGAGCCCAGAGGCCCCTCTTATTTCCTTCCCCACCCCAAATGATATCTCCTCACTTGACAGCTTACTATCACGATCTCTTGGTTTTTGAAATAATGTGAGCCTCTTAAATCTTTTTTGGAGGAAATGCTGTTGTTCTCTTTTTTAAAAATTCAACTGTCTCTCTGCCAACTTTCTTAAATAGCCAACAATAACCTTTGTGTTTCACATAATATTTAGAAATGTTGATATTACCCAGCCTGTAGCAATATCAAATCCATATGTAAATTTAATTGAAAATATAAAAATTCCACATGAGAAACTTTTAATAATTATCTAATGCAATTATATCCTTTTTTTGGTCTTCTTTTTAAATTTTTCAAGCCTACCCTAGATTGTGCCTGTGTATCTCAAAGAAGTTACTATCTGGCTGTCTTGGCAGAGTCTGGACATATTTCAAAAACAGTTTTTTGCTCCCAATTTGATATTTTTAGAATATTTTACATATGAAGAAGTTATATGTAAATTATTGGGAATGAATCTAATTAATTTTAATTAATTTATATGTAGTCTTCTGTCTAAATGAAAGCTGAATGTATAATATGTATAATAAAGTAATATTATCATTATTGTAGCTACTTTTTTTCACAAAATTGCTGAAGTGACTTCTAAAACTATCCAGCGCTTGAGTAGTGTTCATGTTGTGTCAAGTATTGCTCTAAGTGCTTTTGCATATTTTAAATTACTTAACCTCATAACAACCCAATGAGATAGGATGGTTATTATTCACATTTTACCACTGAGGAAATAGGTCACAGAGAGTTTGAGTAAATTCCCCAAGGTCACAGATGAATGGAGCTCAGATTCACACCCAGGCTGGGTGACAGTTGGAGTCCATAATCATCTTGTTAGAAAGCTTTTAAAGGAACAACATTCAATAAAAGGATAATATTATAAAAATAAACAGAAAGACAAGGAAAAAAAATATAAAAAATCCAACCATAAAGGTTCATACATTTCTGAAGCTGAGCTCCAAAATGTTTTTCTTTGAGCCTCTTCAGAGTACACAAACAAACAAACCAAAACCACTCAGCCACATACATCTTACAGACACAATTTTTTTTAAAATGGAAAAGAATAGCGGCTTTTCAAAAAGCTTTTCCAAAGATTGAATTTGAGAATGAAGACTTCAAATTGCAGATGCATTTATGCTTTGACTCAGCAATCCTCCTCCAGGGGATTTATCTAACAGGTAGACCTGCACATGTGCAGAAATGATTCATGTACAGGGCTGATCATGGAAGCATCGGGTTTAGTTACAAAGGGCCGAAAACTCCTCAGAGGTCTGTTATTAGGGACAAGTTAAATAGAGACTGTGCGTTCCATGTACAGACACAAGAATGGCTCCAAATGGCTCCAAATGGCTCCATATCCTTAAATGAAATGAATAAATAAGTGCCCACATCCTAGTATACAGCCTGGTGCACTTTGTCAAGTAAATTGAGAAACTAAGTCTATCTACTTGTGCATGCATGAAGATATGCTGGAAGGATGCATAAAAATCAACAAAAGCAAGTGTCTTTCTCTCATATGACATATTTGTTATTATCGGTTCTGCTTTCAAAACATGCCACAAATCTGACTGCTTCCAACGACCTCCCGCTGCCACCACTCTCATCCAAACCGCCGTTATCTCATGCCTGGACAATTACAGCCTCTACTTTTTCAACATGGCAGCCAGAGTGATCTTCTTAAAAGGATCTGTCACTCCTCTGCTAGAAACCCTCCCATCTCAGAGTAAAAATCAACCCATATTATGACTTACAGAGCTTTATATGAATCGGCTCCAAGCTACAGCTTTCATCTTACTCTCTCCTAATCTTCCTTCAGTTCACTCAGCAGCCCCCATGGCTGTGTCTGTAATTAGAAACACACTCGTTAATTAACAGAAAGATGCAAATAATGCAAATTTTTCCTCTACAATGAAAATGTTAAATTGCCTATTATTAGATGCTTTTATACTTTAATGTATGTTAGCATGAATGCCCACATATCTACATGCACAAACATGCATGCACATAAACGTATATATAAACAGAGAAATCATCAAAATGTCAAGCACAAAATAAGGCTACGTTTTGTTTTTAGAGCTGCACGAAAGGCTCTTTCGATAGGAAAGAGACTGAAAAACCTGAAAACAATCTTGAGAATAAGATTCAATGGCTGGATAGGGAGGAATTCAGGAAATAACTTACAATAACATAAGAGATTGGTTCAAATTAATGGAAATACTGCGAAATATTTTAATACTTTTCCTCTCTCTCTCTCATTACAAGAGCTATTGTCAACCATTAACAGTTAATTGTGTAGATTTTTTTTCTTTCAACTGTTTTAATAGAACCCCAAATGCTCCAAGCCACCTAAAATTGTGTGCTGATATTGAGGTGTAGTTTCTCGCCTTATACCTTCTTACATGTGGGAATCATATTGAAACAAATTTTTCCCGCTGTGAAATAACCATTTTAAATTCTGAATTTCTCTTTTGAGAAACAAAAGAACTTATATTTCTGAAAAAAAAAATCTGAAAGGAATAACTCCTCTGAATGAACCTAAGTGACTTAAAGTCAGTCTTTCTTTCACTTGCCTACGCTGAAAATAAACAAATGAACACCAACGGGAAAAAACAATTGTAGAACATGCTTGCTACAGATGTATTTCGAACTTTCAACTAAAATTATTAGTATAAGCCATCCCAGATAATCAAATTCAGTCTGAGATGTGTTTTAGTTTAGTATAGTGTGATAGCAAGAAAACTTAAAGATTTATTGTAAAAAAGTAATAAGGCCAGGCCTAAATAAGGCTGGAAGTGAAATGTGGTTCTGGACCAAAGAAGCTCTAGGATCTTCCCAGGAGCAGTTGACAAACCTTCATGCTAGCAGTCCACCATTAAAATGACTCAGAGACTCCAGTTCTGTTTCTTTCTGATCTGTATGCCTCCAAGTTCTAGCTGCTTAAGAGGAAACATTCTGCCTCAGCACATCTTTTTAAGTTGAGTCTCACATGTTGTGGGATTTGCTTAGTATTCGTTTCTCGTGATTTAACCAGCTATTGCCAGGGAAGCAAGATGACATGAACCATTGCCCAAACTGCAGCATGAGCAAATTTTCTGAAAAAGGAACCTAGATGAGATAACGAACCGAATGCTTATTTAACACACTGCAACACAATATGTCTAATATACGATTCCCACTGACTAGGGCTTTGCCAAACAGATAGGTGATCAATAAACATTTGTGGAATGAAAGATAAATCCATGTGTGCTAGGCATATATGCCCATAGTCTTGAGGCGTCTATCCAAAGCTCTTAATGCTCACCATAATCCAATGCTTATAGGCACAACTACAATATAATCACCCCTTCCACAATACAATATAATAGTGTGTCCAGTTTCTGAATCGATAGGCAAAGCCATTGGTGCTGTCCTGAAGTCATTATTTGTCACTGAGTTTTTTCCTGTAGTTGTTATCCTCCTGTTCAGAGGTTGGCAAATTCCAACCAGTGGGCTAAATCCTTCCCATTGCCTGTTTCTGTAAACAAAGTTTTACTGGAATACAGCCATGCTCATTTGTTCACGTATCATCTATGGCTGCTTTCAAAATATGTTGGCAGAGTTGAGCAGTTGTGACAGAGACCTTATGGCCCACAAGCTTAAAATATTTATTATCGGTCTCTTTACAGAAAAAGTATGCTGACCACCGCTCCAGTTCATTTGTTCAATTCATTCAGCAAGTATTTAATGAGCATCCACTACAAGCTAAGGATTGGCCTAGATGCAGGAGATTTAGAAGTGAACTAAACAAAGTCCTTGATAATTTACAGGTTATATTTTGGTGTGGGATGATGGGAAAACAATAAAAAACTTTATAAATTACTGAGAAGATTTGAGTGCTATAGATAAAAAGTGAGCCATGGTAAAGCAGTTGAGCATGCTTGGTGACTGGGGTCATGGCTGTTGCTCTTTCACCTAACATAAAGCTAACCATGAAACACTCTTCCAGTAAGGTGATGTGTGAATAGAGGGCTAAAAGAAACAAAGAAGAGAGGAATGCGGATATTTGCAAAAAGTGTCAATATTCTAGGGGAGGTAATAACAAATTCTCTCTCTAGCCACAGAACTCCAAAGTGCATGGAACAAAACTGAGAGAATTTAAAGGATAAATAGGAAATTCGAATAATAGTTAGAGATCTAAATGCCCAACTTTCAATGATGGGTGGAATCACGTGGAAGATCATCAATGAAACAGAAGACTTGAACAGACTACTAAATGTAACAGATATCTATAGACTCCTCCACCTAATAGCAGCAGGATACACATTCTTCTCAAGCACACATGGGACATTCTCTAGGAGAGGCCATATGCTAGGCCATAAAACAGGTTTCAGTGAATTTAAAAGTAGAGTCATGTGCTGCGTAACGATGATTTGGTCAATGACAGACTGCATATAGGACAATGGTCCCATAAGATTAGTACCGTACAGACTAGGTGTGTAGTGGGCTATACCATCTAGGTTTTCGTAAGTACACTCTACGATGTTCTCACAACAACAAAATCACCTGAGGATGCATTTCTCAGAAGGTATCCCCAACATTAAGAGACGCATGAGTGTACTGAAGTCATACAAAGTATAGTCTCAACCATGTGGAACTAAAATAGACATCAATAATGAGAATACTTGTAAAACTCACTAATATGTGGAAATGAAACAATTGCTGAATAACCAATACATTGCTGAATAACCAATGAGTCAAAGGATAAATCGAAAGGAAATTAGAAAACACTTTGAGGTAAATGAAAATGAAGAAACAATATATGAAAACATGAGACGCTGCTAAAGCAGTGTTTAGATGGAAATTTATGGCTGTAAGGACATAAATTAAAGAAGAAGAAAGATCTCAAATCAATAATCTAACTATTGAAAAGAGAAAAAGAAGATCAAGTTAAACTCAAAGTAAGTAGAAAGAAGGAAATAATAAAAACTAGAACAGAACTAAATGAAATAGAGATTAGAAAAATAGAGCAAATCAATGAACCAAAGTTTGCTTCTTTGGAAAGATCAACAAAGTTGACAAATCTTTAGCTAGTCTGACAAAGAAAAAAAAGAGAGAAGACTCAAATTACTAAAATAAAGAATGAAAGAGGAGATGTTACTCACTGAAATAAAAAGGGTTTTAGGGGAGTACTATTAACATCTGTATGTCAACAAATTAGGTAACTCAGGTGAAATGGATAAGTTCCTAGAAAGACACAAACTACCAAAACCTACTCAAGAAGAAATAGAAAATCTGAATATACCCATAGCAAGTAAAAAGATCAAATTAGTAATTAAAACATCCCACATAGCAGAACCCAGACCAAGTGGCTTCACTGATGAATTCTATCAAACATCCAAAAAATAATTAATACCAATTTTTCACAAGAAGAGAAAGGAACAACTAATTTTCGGGGGGCTACTATTGCCCTGATACCCAAACCAGGCAAAGTATCAAAAGAATAAGAAACTGTAGACCAATATCTCTTATAATATAGGCACAGAACTCCTCAACAAAACTAGCAAACAAAATCCAGTAACATTTAGAAAGATTTATACAGGGCGACCAAGTGAAGTTTACCTTAAGAATACAGGCTGATGTAACAAGCAAGGACAAGAATGAAGAACTTACTCCTGCCCCAGCTGTAAAAGAAACTTGTCTATGAAAGTCTGAAAACAATGGAATAAAAAAAATTTAAAATCAAATAAACAATTGCATTCCAAATTCATGGTGGTATATTAATATTCTGTAAAAAACTAATAATATCAGAAACATTCTCTACACTTGGAGTCACTACCTGGTCAGTTTACAGTAATCCAACATCATTCTTGAGGAGCGAAAAGTGTTTTGCTCTAGCAAGAATGGGAAACAAGTCCATTGTGGTTGTGCCAATATTTTCAGTCCTTTCAGAAATATCTTTGAACTCATTGGGGTTAGATAGGTGTAAACAGGCTTCCATGTTTTATGACCATTTGTCCATAAGAACCAATATCAGGATTTATAATATGTGGAAACATTTTTCCATGTTCTTATGACCATTTGTCCATAAGAACCAATATCAGGATTTATAATATGTGGAAACTAGAGAAATAATCTATGTCAGATGAACTTGGACCAAAAGCCTATTTGGAACCAGAACTTCATTTGTAAACTGAACCTGACCTCAATCAGATTACAGTGGTGTTATGGACAAAGGAATTATGTTGTCCTGGGCATTAGTAATTGGTTTATTTCTCTTCTACAGAACAGACACAAAGATAAAAGGCTACAGGTCATACCAGAGGAGGCTACGAGACAGTTCCATGAGGTATTCTTGTAAGCACACAACGGCTCCCAGGACTCCTTTTCTTCAATGGTTCTGGAATGATGGATTAACTCCTATCTAGAAACTATTGGATTTAATGATTAACAAGCTCTTTTGAATCAAAGTGTCTATTTTCAAGTCTTACTTTCATAATTAAAAAGGAAAAAAAAATTAAATCTTTAGTGTACAGTCCTACTTAGTGTATATTTTCCCCTTCATAAAACTGTAGTCCATATGGAAAGGTCAGAAATCAATGCGCGTCTGGCTATTTCCTGAACCAAGACTACTAGTCATTTCTCTGCTGATAGTAAATGATCATCCACTTGCATATGCCACTTAACTATCCCTATTGGACCAGGACACTTTTGATTCCTCTCAAACCTGTTGAGGCTGCCACTGAGTTGCCAGCTTCTGCATCAGGATTCCTGGCTGAGAAAGAATTGTCAAGAGTGTCGATTCCAGTGTAGCAGAGGTTTCTTTGACAATTGCTTCTAATAGTGAAGGAGAAGAGAAAATACTGTGAGTAACATAATTCAGAGGTCTGTGGACCATAAACACAGGACAGAGGAGCCTAACAATATTCATGGCTCCTGGGGTCTTTAAATTCCTTCACTTAAATTGTGATAATTTGTTCTAGTTTTTTGATATCAGCTATCATAGGCCAACCTTGGATGCAAATTGGCATTAATTGACTCAGTAAATTCTTCCATCCACAGCTGGCTGCCTACGCCAGTACACCGAAGGCAGAATCACTGGCATGAGACACCAGTAAAATTAGTCTGGCTGAATGTAAAATTATAGTCTGTTTTGGCAGTATCTGTCAAAATGTAAAAGAGACATTCTCTTTTGCCAAGAAGTTCCACTTGAAAGGATTCATTCTTCAGATATTCTGGTATAACATCCTAAAGATGCATATAAAAATGTATTCACTGAAGCATTTTTTTGGTGAGAGCAAAAACCTGGAGACAAAAGTTGATCAATAGGGAATAGATTTAGTAAATCACAGTGTATCAATACACTAGAATTCTAAGCAGTCTTTTAAAAAGATAAAGCAAATCTATACATCCTGCCTTGGTAGGTGCTCAGGATAAATCTTTTACTGAAAAAAATATAATTAAAAAGTATAAATATGAAAAACACAGATAAAAATTATAAATATTATGTATAAAATGATATTATGAATATACTTTGTTGCATATCAACAATGTTGGCAATGGTTCCCCACCTCTACTGATGGGATTATGATAGGGGGAATCTTTTCTTATTTACTTTCTTTTCTTTTATACATGTGATTTTTTACAAAGATAGAAATTAATTCTATTATTTATTTATTTATTTATTTATTTATTTATTTTTAGGAAGATTAGCCCTGAGCTAACATCTGCCGCCAATCCTCCTCTTTTTGCTGAGGAAAACTATCTTTGAGCTAACATCCATGCCCATCTTCCTCTACTTTATATGTGGGACACCTACCCCAGCATGGCTTGCCAAGCAGTGCCATGTCTGCACCTGGGATCCCAACTGGCAAACCCCAGGCCACTGAAGCGGAATGTGTGAACTCAACCGCTGGGCCACCAGACTGTCCCCTGTATTATTTATTTAAATGTAAAAAATCAGACAACGGTAGAAAATTACATACAGTTACGTTCAGGTTTTCATAGTAGAAGAGACACGATATTCCCTATTCTTACATTTTACTTCTATATCTATGCGCCTCAGGATTTACCCTGATTACTCTTATTGGCAATGGCACATCTTTGTGAAATAGAAAATTTCTCTGGGTTTAGGGCCCATTCTTGGAATCTGAGTAGACTAACGAGATTGATCACTTCTAGGATCAATCTCTTGAGTGGCCTCCTAGGAACTCCAATTTAAACAACAGAACTAGCCAGCTCCAGATGTCAATTTAAAAAACTGCCATACACAATAGATGAAGAACAATCCAAAATCCTTATAGGGGTGATTTTTATTTAGAAAGGTTTGACTCTTGTTAATTTACTGAAGATAGGTGGTTGGAGGCCATACCTCAGAACAGAACGCAGGAAATCATAAACACATCGAATGAGTCATTTCTATAGTGAAGGTTAGTGCAGACACCCAGGGACTGCTACTGAGCTGTAGCCTCCAAAACAGATTCAGCACCCACTCGATCTGAAGAGCAGGTCCGGCTGCCCAGCGTGCAGCTCTGGAATTGGGCTCCTCGACTTACCATCCACATAATGAGAGCCAGTTTTCTTGGTTGTATAGTGAAATGAATCATAGTACCTCTGTTATAAAGGTACTGTGAGAATCAAGTAAGTGGATATTGGTAAAGCATTTAGAAGTGTGTGACTTAGTAAACTGGAATTGTCACTATTATTTCATCATTACTTTAAACATAATACACCCAGGACCCTTTGAATATGTCCTCTAATCTCAGCCATTTATTCAATTAACCAAAAAATGTCAAAAAAAAAAAAAACCCTATTGTCTGAAAAAACTCATTATTGCTATCCGAATATTTTCAAGATACTATGAATACACTTTTGAAACCATGATTAACGATCTCCACATGAATTTTCTAAAGCCTATGGAAGTATTCAGCAAGTAAGAAATATTTTCCCATAATATAGCAGCATTAATAAATAGTTTGGCATCCAGAAGAGGATATTCTGGCATTCACTTCAGATGCTTTCTTAAAGCAAAGTTTGTTGAACAACATTCACTTATGTCATTTTGATGGTGAATTAATTGCTAGACTCTCTCCTTATCAGAGAAGGCTGTGAAATATTATTTGCCTTTCTGCCTACATTAGGGTGGCCCAGGATAGGCTGCAGTAATACATAAAGCCTAAAATCTCATTGTCTTATCACAAAAAAGTTTTATCTCTTTGGGCAGCTCTCCTCCAGAGTCAGCTACTGTTTCTGGAGCAGGTGGCCATTATGTTTTTTAGAGCGAGATCTAGAGGGACATTCAAGATGCTTCTAAAAAGCAAGGCAGGCCTCACATTGGTTTGTTATCATTTTGGCCACATTCCATTTACCCGAATTCAGGGAAATGGGCCCAGCTTCACTGCATGGGAAGCTGCTGAATTAACCTGGCTGTGAGCTTAGGAAAGACAAGCAGAGTGGAGAACTCAGAATTGTGTTTCGGCTGTACAGTCCACAAACACAAATGATTTGGAATTCTTCATGTCAGTGAACCTCAAAACTGAAGAGTGGAATTATCTTTCTGATGACTAGAACAGGGTCTGGCACACAGCAGGAGCTCCAAGAATATTGTGGCTTAACTAATGTAGAGCCACATGTTTTTTTTAAACTAAGCAATATTAAGCTGATTATTTCTAGTATTGACTGATTATAAAAAGTTCCCTTCATTCAGGAATTGATATTCAGGTATGACGTTTTTTCTTTGGAAAACAATCACATTTAGTCTCATTTGTATTTCATTGTTTATTTTTAAATGTATCACATTATTATGATTTCATTAAAATTATATTTACTCTTACCTCCAATTTCTGGGAAGCAACACAGGTTTTCCACCTTGGTATTAGTATTAGGTAGTATTAGATGTGTTTCTTTTAAAATAAATGTATCAAACATAAGTCAGTTTATATTATAACATGTATAATATATATTAGGTAGCTAATCATTTAAGCGGTACAAACACATAGCAAAAATTATGCTTGCTTTCCTCAAATAACTGAAGTTTGGAAATTACATGTCTAAAGAGCATGAATTCAAGTCATATTAACCATAAATTTAAAATAGCACTGATGCTTGTATGTAACTATTATAGATAGACCAGTTCATTTGAAGTAAAGCCAATACTAAAAACAGAAAATGAATTCACAATTCATATTCCAAATATACAATATTATATGTCACTTGTCTAAATTTTCATGCATTATTCAGAGTTAGTTATTGCTTAAGCTAATAGACAGCTAAGTTTAAAATAAAGTGAGCAAAAACAATATAGGAATGGGCTAATTTTCTCTACTTGCCTTCAACAAGGCCAAGTATTTACCAATTCCCAGGGTTTGTATTTGCATACCTTTATGTGTGTTCATGTGTGTTTAAGAAATATTCCTTAAATGAGAATGGAAAAACACCACTCTCAAGAAATCGCATTTCAAGTTAAATAGACTTGATAGCTATTCAAAATTTTTGAGAGCCGTATGTTATGGAAAAGTTATTCAATGTAATACTGAGATATTATAAGTAATATATAATATGGTAATTCAGGATAAATATTGGTTTCCAACAAATATTTATTATCTGAACAACATGTGCTAGATTCTGGAACTAGAAAAATAGGTTTTGCCCCTCAAATAAAGGAGATGCCTGGGGCCGACCTGGTGGCACAGTAGTTAATTTCACACATTCCGTTTCGGCAGCCCAGAGTCTGCCGGTTTGGATCTTGGGTGTGGACATGGCACCGCTTGGGAAAGCCATGCTGTGGTAGGCGTCCCACATATACAATAGAGGAAGATGGGCACAGATGTTAGCTCAGGGCCAGTCTTCCTCAGCAAAAAGAGGAGGATTGGCAGCAGTGAACTCAGGGCTAATCTTCCTCAAAATAAAAAAAAAAAGGAGATGGCATACACTTACAAATCCACATGCTAAGTGCCAGAGAGTGGTGTCCATTAATCTTCTTGGGGCAACATGAAGTGAATATCTAGATCTATTTGGTGAAATACAGGTGAGAGGATGTAGATTTATCAGAGAGAAGTTTATGATTGATCTATATTAAGAGTGAATAGGAATTTTCCAAGTATTCAAGTGACGTAAAACTGTTACAGGTAAAAGAATACCACCGATGTGCAAATGTTGTGTATTTGAGAAAACCAAAATATTTCAGTAAAGCTGGAGGTAAGCAGAGGATAAAAAATACTAAAGACCAGCTACATAATTTGCAGAGCCCAGCGCCAAATGAAAATGCACAGCCTTTGCTGAGAATGTATTTGTGTAGGAATAGAGAAGAGGGACTCTCCCATCCTCATGGGGTCTGAAGTTCCATCTTTCCAGGGGATAGCATCTTCTGTCCTGGAATGTGCTGACTGCGTTGGGTACCTGGATGAAGGGTGGGTGCAAGATTTCCACCGGGTCATGTGTCAAGTCATCAGGTGCATGGCTCACAGTGCATCCACATCCTTGTCCTGCTCTGAGTGCCGTGGGGAATGTGTTGGACCCCTACCCTTCTCTACTCTTTCCATACCCACACCCAAGATACTGCTGGGGCCAAAGCCAAAGACAGCGAAATGCAAGCCTGGCTCCACTATGGCGACCCAGTCATCATGCCCAGCTGAAGGTAGCAGAGGTCACTAGGTAGTTGTGGGAGGGGGAGACTGAGAATCTTCTCTGCAGGTGGAGGAGGGGATGGACCATGTCTGAACCTACTGTCTAAGCCTCTGGCACATACTCCATTATCCCATTGGACCTCACCTACAAAACACACATTCAAAGATAAAATTAATAAGCATTTGAAGACAGCAACTGCATAGCATGAAATCCCAAGCAGCTCTGGTCACAGGCCCAGAAAGCTGTACCTAGGGCATCAAAAAAATTTGATTAGAAATAAAGGCTTCCTGTATTTTTCCATGCTAATGTATTTGGACTTTCCGTTAGTGGCAAATGGTTGGCATTAAAAGATTTTGTGTAGCATAAAAGACAAATAATACTATTATAGTCATTGAAAAGAAGTATAAGTCAAGGGTCAGGAACATTGTGGAGTTCTCAGATTAAAACTGATATGAAAGTTTATTTCAAACTTTAATTTTCATGACTGAGTGAAGTTCACGATCACTATTTTAGGCCATGGTTTTATCAAGTCATATTAGTAGAAGCATGTGATGACTTTATTTCAAAATTGTTAAGCACTGGATTCCTGAGAATTGACTTTCTTTCTCATATTTAATAATGTGAAACTGGGAGATGAATATTACTAAATTACAAAATCTCAATGCATCACTGTCTTCTTATGTTGATATTTACAATGGAGATTATATTTAAAGTTTTTCTGTTACAAAATATGTACACAACAACTTTGTTGGAAACCAATAAATAGATTGCATTAAAACCACAAGGTACTATGCCATATGAGTCTTAGAAATTATCTCCCGGAAAGCACAAATTTATGCCCCTCCAGAATTTTATAAAATAAAGGTCATGATATTTTTGAACAGCGTATTCGAGAGAAATCTCTGCACATTAATAACCTGATTGCTCCAAATTTATATGCCAAAATTTGTATGCTAAATGCAAAGTCATTATCTTCCCTGAGCCAGTCACCTACTCTTTTTAGCATTTAAATATCATTTTTTTGCAAACACGGCTGCAATGATTTTGCTACAGACTTATTGTCATAATATTTACAAACTGCTTCTAAGTCAGATTTCTCTCATAGAATTTCAAGCTTAATTTAACTCATCCTACAAATAGACAAAATAGAATGATATTACATCCAATAGGAAAACACAGAAGTGAGTCAAACTCAGGTTTCAAGACCATGAGTTTATCGAAGCCAATGTTTGTGGGCTCTGTGGCCCATCCATGCAGTTTTATTTCCGCGGTAATGAGCTGACATATATCACCACATCCCTCTCTCAGCGCGTTCTCTCATCTGCTCTGCCACCTGCCAGATAAAACTTTTACAAAGCCAACGGCAGCTTTTTTAGTTCCTGATCTTCATCGCTCCATCCCTTGCTGCCATATTTAATACTCTTCTCTAACCAGTCAGTCTATATTTTCAAATCTACTCACCCTTATTATAGATATTCATGGGGACCTACGTTTCGAAAGATGATATTACCCAGACAAATGTCATTTCAGGGAAATAATTGCTTGTGTCCTTTTTGTTAGGTCAAAAATTTTAAATACAATTTAATCAGCCTCTATTTTATGAAAGTGGATACATTTTTTTAGAGCGCTTAAAATAAAGACTACATGGACACTGTATTATACCATTTCCATCTTTCTGAATTCTAATAAGTAAATCAGAATTCTGCAAGCTGGGGGTAAGAAACTAATACTTTTGAAGACAGATAGTTGGAAACTCCTGGAGTAAGATAAGATGATGGGATGGAGACGTTGGGAAACTGGAGAGTACATACACTGCCCACGTTCACAGTGCATTTAAAATTTTTAGCTAACTCTACTAACCCTCACTGGTAGATTGTATTCAAAGATGGTCATGATAATAGCTCACATCCCACATGCCTTTCACAGTGAGACTTTGCCACTCTCATAATCAAAAATGGTATTACCCTCACCTCCTCCTTTTGAGTTTGGCCTGTCCCTCTGACTAGCTTTGTCCACTAGAATGCAGCCAATGTCAGCTCATCTTTACAAACTTTTGTAGTTTCTGTTTACGTACTTTCGGAATGCTTCCACTCAGACGACTGCCTCAAGATCTCTGTGCTGTGAGAAAGCCCAAGAGAGCAACATGGAGAGACTATGAGGTGGGGAATCGAGGTGTCCTTACTGACAGCCCCCCGATTATGTCCTCTCGACCCCCCAGCAAAATGCAACCAGTTGACCCCAGGTGAGTTTAGCAGAGGAACAATCCAATCATGTGACAGAATCATAAGAAAAAATGTATTGTTGTTTAAACCACTAAGTTTGAGTTGTTTTTTATTTAGCCATCAGTAACTGATACATCTCCCTCAGTTTGTGACACTAGCTCTAAACCTATGTGAAACTCTAGAACCTCATGGAATAAAATTGTACTAATTAATCTATTTAATTTTATTATTTAATGCTTGGGTAGCTTTCTTTTAGTCATAATATAGGCTCTCATAATATGCCAAGTATAAACTCTTTTATATATTTCTTGATATACATCAGTTCAAATTTTTGAGCATGGTTTGCTCATGATAGGTGACAAAATTAAATTTTTTTCTTTTACTGACCAAGGCTGGGTTAATATAGTAATTTGACCTTCAGTTATAAACTCATATGTATTTCACACTGCTTTCTGAATCATATCTCTGGTTGAGGATGAAGAAAACAATTTGAATTCAATATAGTTTTAGCAAAAGTTTTAATACAAGCCCACATACTAAGTCTCATTGTTTTCAACCAAAACCTAAACACATAAAATATTACACAGAAAATGCTTTGCACCCTACTTGCTCCATAGAAAGTACACTTAGTAACATATTCCTTTCTTCTGTCTTTTTCTTCCATCCATCCTTATGGTGGTCCTACTTCAGCTGGGGACATCACTCCATGACTGCAGTGATAATGGCTTTCCTAGCAAACTCATACTTAAAAAACTTAAGTATCAGCTCTGTCATGAAACCTTTACTGATCCTCTGAGGCAAAGTCAATCATTTCCCTCTCTGTGTGCCCCCTGCCCTGTATTCACATTTATAAGAGCACCTATAATATTTATCTCAATATATTTATTAACATGTGTATCTCTCTCCATAAACTAGAAATTTCCTAAATTAAATGACCACTATCTTACTCATCTAGAATCTCTAGAACATAACAAAATGCTTGGTCTATAGTTACAAACCTGATAAATGCATTTTAGGGGTGAATAAATGAATCTAGTTTATTTTGTGACTATATGATCTTTACTCACATTAATCTTTATCTTTATCTGTCCCAGCTATCCCTATTTTTGTCTTCCAATCTGTATAATATTACATGTAATCCTATTTCTCCCAAGAGCTTATGAATTTTATCCTATCACATGCTGGGCCCAGATAGGATAGAGTTTCAATACTATTCCAGAAATTTCTTCAGGGCTAATTTTTTTAGTTCCTTGTAAATGCTGTGCTAATTATTTGCATCGATTCCCACTTTGTTGTGAATTGTCACTCAATAAAGATCTAAATGAATGAATAAATGTCACACAAATGGTGGGTCAAACAAATCTCAAATACTTTACTTGTTAAGTCCACGATAGCTGCTTTAGACAATAAGACTCTCATCAGTGATTAAATCATAATATTATCCTATTGAAAATGTAACCCCTTGACTGTTATTATCTTTATTATATAATTTACTGGGTAGAATTGCAGCCAAAATGCACCCATCTCCAAAAGAGATTATTGTGTGGAGTATTAATTTTTCTGCTTTGTGTTATCTTTAATTAACAAGTAAAACATGATTTTCTTTCTTGCAAAAACTTAATCTACAAACTACAAAATCTTCTTTGAGTACCCCATCAAATTCCATTTCCTTTACTTCCTTCCCATATGTAGCTACTGTCAAGCTGTATATTTCTCAGTATATCTATAAGACACATACATGGTTAAGTTCAATTGAAGTCTTTCTATTTACGTACCTGTCATTTTGCCCTAAGAAAAAAGAAAGAAGTGAAAATTAAATTCCATTAATGGAATGAAAAGACATCAAGTCTGAAATGTGTATTTTCCTTGAGTGCACAGAATCATAAAACCTGCCAGTCATAATTTGAAATTGTGTTTCTAAAGCCCACTTCATTTCTAATTATATCTATCAGATAAAAGAATCCAGCTGTTTATGTTTCATGATAGCTTGCTGGGATGTAATCCAAACGGTGAAGTGAGTGAGTTTACAATGTCCTAACTAGCAACATATTGAAACAGCGCAGTGTAGCAGCAGCAATGTTAAGTGTATTTGTTTGTTTTGCTTTTATCAAACGTTAACATCTCTAGCATTGCAAGGAGGACCTCTTAGGATTTGGAAGGACAGCTATGGTTTACATTCCCAAGTCTCCTTCCTCCCCACACCCTACACTCAGACATCCCCAGCACCTCTTCCACCCAGGCTTCCTTGGCCTTGACTGTGAGAACAATGCGTCTGTTCATAAGTAGCCACTCTCCCCAGCAGCCCTGCTCTCTCTTTTATGGTTTTTGTGTGAGCTTGACTGATTACCCAGGGAACATATCCTATACCTTGTCAGATTGCTTATTAAGGAGGCTGGGACTCGACTTCTAAAGAACTGAGAAGAATACATTTGAGTCTCGACTATTCCATAGTACAGTTCCTCTGGGCACACATTACAAAAGACCCGAGGTGAGACAAGTACCAGGCTGCATTTAGGCAGAGCAGGAAAGCACTGCATATTGTGATGAAGTGCTTTTAACATTTCACAGTTTAACATAATTGGATTCTAAAAGGAGGTTTCTGTCATGAAGTCTTTTCAGTCAAGAGACCCATCAAAGAACTTGGGTCACTTACATCTCCGTTTAAAAAGCAGATTTTATTCCAAATGCAATCCCTGGGGAGAACTAAATAACTAACAGATACATTTATAAATCATGAGATGAACAAGGGACCAATGGTAATTATATTCACATGGATTTTACGGAATGTAGGTATACATACGCACGCGCGCGAGCGCGCGCACACACACACACACACACACACACATATACACACATACAGATCAAGCATATACACGTTTGCTTATCTTCTGTTATTCAACAATTGGTGCAGGGGGACATGAACACTATTTAATTTTTCTTTTGTATTATTTACAAAAGTGCATGACTTGAAGGTATATAAGGAAGTTAGATATGTGTTAGCTGTATGGTTTCTCCTATATCAGCATGAGAATATACTTGCATATACTTATCTATTTTAATTGAAAACAGAGGAACAGTGGTTCAGGGTAAAGACGGAATTCCCAGGAATTCAGGAATATTATTTCAGATTTTGACGTTAGTCTTATTTGTGGCTGTGAACATTTTTATTAACTTTCCTACATCACCTCATGATTCCTCAATTGTAAAATGGAATCCAAATAGTGGACAGCGATTGTCAAGTTGTGCATGAACTACTAAATATGGCTTCTATGAAAATAGAGGTTTTCACCCATAAAAAAATGCTAAGTGCCACTCTTAATAAAAATTTTATTTGCTATTCCATTTCTCCCACGCAAATAAAAAGATATCAGGTAAATGGTCATCTGATATCAGTCACAACAAGCCTCTTTCCACCTATTTATAAAGTTGTACAGTTTTAAAATAGGTTTGGAAAAATTAATCTACTTTGCACATTCTATTTTGTAGCTAGAGAAACTAAAATTCTCAGAAATTTCATATCTTTTAAACCTTGGAGTGGAGCAATCAGAGGAACTGATATATCTGGAAGATGGAGTCCCCACTAACGTATATTTGATTAAACTAAAAGATACTTAGAGGTTTTTAAAGCAGAGTCCACTGTGTTCTTTTGGGAACTTTTTGCTATTCATTTTTCAAAAATTGTTAATTCTAAAAATTAGGAAATAAGTAGGAAACCCTATTCCATCCTAAAGTCAATAGATTCTATGTATTCATAATCAATACAAAATACACTGTTATTTTACTACGGGTTAAATATGACAGATATGTTTTGAATACCAGCTACCAGAATATTACTGTAATGAGTCCTGTCAAAGCTTAAAGAATTGTCTGGTCCTTTTTAACCTAACCAGAAGAATGTTCAGTCATGTAGAAAACTAATAATAGCATATGCAGAAGAAAGAAATTTATCAAGATTAAATGGCGTGATTTATCTCTGTATTCATTTGAACTCTCCAGATAACAGTATTTATTCACAAATTATGTTTATCCTAGACAGTATATAGCATTGTATCATTCAGATGAGATCGGGCCCATTCAGGGTGATATGGCCATAGACAGCACTGTATCATTTAAAGAGACATGGATTCCAGTTATATATTCCTTACTTACTAGCTTCATGACCTTATACGAATTACTTAAGCCCCATGCTGAGATTCTTTATCTTTAAAATGGAGTCGAAATTGGTATTAGATGATATTACAACTAGTAAAAGGTCATTTTCTCCCAAAATTGATTAATAATATGAATCTGATAGATTCAAGAAAAGGTCCAAAACAAGATAAATGATACTGACTTCCATTTAAAAAAAATTAAAGAATGCATAGAATACTAAGTCAAAAGAGAAAATCTCAGAAATTACAGAGAGAAAAAAAATCTGTTTCATTTAAAATATATAGCTATAGACTGACAGCAGACTTCTCTATAGCAATGACAGAATCCAGAGGACAGTCAGATAATATCTTCAAAATGCTCAAAGAACCCAATTTTCAACTTAGAATTCTATCCAACTAACCTGTCATTCAAAAAATGATGAAATAAAGGTGTGTTACACAAAGTTAGACTGACAGAATATGACTAAAAGAGCATTATTAAAATAACTTTAAAGAATGAACTTCAAAAAAAGGAAATTAAACTACAATGAAAGAATGAACTATTACGGACAGCAGTGAACAAAGAAACTTGCAAATGTACAAGTAAAATTTTTTTAAAAATCAGACTTCTGGTTTTAGCTTTGATATGTAAAGAGCTTGAAATCATCACTCCTGTCCTAACAAAAAAAAGCTGAACAAATTAAATATTAGTGATAATTCTTGGGTCTATTGGAGAGTGGAGACTGAACAAAGTACCACCCCAAAACCTGGGGAGAGAGGCTAATCCACAAAGTTACTGCCAAGAAGTGCTTATCTGGAGCAGAAGTCACTCTGCCATAATGTCACCATGCCATTTAAACGTTATTTTTTTTTAAGATTTTATTTTTTTCCTTTTTCTACCCAAAGACCCCCAGTACATAGTTGTATATTCTTCATTGTGGGTCCTTCTAGTTGTGGCATGTGGGACGCTGCCTCAGTGTGGTTTGATGAGCAGTGCCATGTCCGCGCCCAGGATTCGAACCAACGAAACACTGGGATGTCTGCAGTGGAGCACACGACCTTAACCACTCAGCCACGGGGTGCCAGCCCCTTAAATGTTAATTTTGATGAATTGCTGGAGGAAGAATGTGGACTAACACAAGTGAGAAACTCCCAGAGGCTGTAGCTTTAGAGGGGCCCAGACACTTTTGTAGGTTTTACTTTCAGGAACTCCAACAGCTTTCACAATGAAGATCCCAGAAAGAACCCCTTATAGCTCTGGCAGTGAGAGGGAGGGATGATTACATAATGGTAAGAAACAACATGTCTCCCACTAAGACTGGGAACAAGGCAAGAACATGATCTCTTAGCACTACTATTCAATAGTACACTGAAAGTCCTAATTAGTGCATTAGACAAGAAAGAAAATAAGCGTACAGATTGGAAGGGAGAAATAAAACCCTGTCTTTATTAAAAGATGATATGATTTTCTACGTAGAAAATCCCAAAGAATAAACACCCACAAACACACACAAAAACCTCCACGACTAATAAAAAAGCATGGCAAGGTCACATGAGACGCGGTTCATATACAGAAGTCTTTTGCTTTCCCATATACCAGCACACCTGAATTTGAAATGAAAAAGAACAATACCACTTACAATAGCCCCCCATAAACATTTATGTATAAATCTAATAAAACATGTATAAAATCTATATGTGGAAAATTTTAAAATTTCTGATGAGAGAAATTAAAGAAGATCTATATAAATGAGGACATATTCCATGTTCATGGATTGAAAAACATAATATTGTTAAGATGTCAATTCTTCCCAAATGGACTTATAGATTCAATTTAATCCCAATGAAAATTCCAGCATGATATTTTGTAATGTTGACAAACTAATTCTAAAGTTTATGTGGAAAGGTAAAAGATCTAGAATAGCCAACATGATACTGAACAACCAAGTCGGAAGACTCAGACTACCCAATTTCAGGACTTAATGTAAAAATACAATAATCAAGACATTGTGATATTAGTGAAAGAACAAACATGTAGATCAACAGAACGGAATAGAGGCCAGAAATAACCCACTGGTCAACTGGTTTTTGACGAACGAGCAAAGGCAAACCAATGGAGAAAGGATAGTCATTTTAACAAACAGTACTGGAACAATTACATGTCAGTATGTAAAAAAAAATAAACCTGGACACAGATCTAATAGCTTTCACAAAAATTAACTCAAAGTGGATCAGACCTAAATGTGAAGGAGGAGGAAACATAAAAAATCTATGCAAGCTTGCATTTAGTGACGAATTTTTAGATATAACATGAATAGCATGATACCTGAAAGAAAAAATTGATAAATTAGACTTCATTAAAATTAAAAACCTCTGGATACAAATACATTAAGAGAACGAGAAGACAAGAACAGACTGAGAAAATATTTGCAAAGCACATATCTGATAAATGACTTGTATCCAAAATGTACCAAAAATGCTTAAAAGTCAACAATAAGAAAACAACTTAATTAAAAAATGGACAAAAGATATGAATAGGCACCTCAGAAAAGAAGATATATAGGTAGCAAATAAGCATATGAAAAGATGCTCAACATCATATGTCATTAGGAAATTACAAATTAAAACAACAATGAGATACTACTATACATCTATTAGAATAGCTGAAATCCAAAAGTTGACAACATGAATTACTGGCTAGAATGTGGAGTAATAGGAACTCTCACGCATTGTTGGTAGGAATGAAATATGGTATAGCCACTGTAGGAGACATTTTAGCAGTTTCTTACAAAACAAAACATTCTTTTCTTATCATATGATCCAGTAATCATGTTCCTTGGTATTTATTCAACTAATTTAACAAAGTTCATGTTCACACAAAAGCCTGGACACAAATGTTTATGACACTTTATTCATAATTGCCCAAAGCTGGAATCAACTAAGATGCCTTTCAATAGATAAATGGATAAAGCAACTGTGATACATCCCTATAATGAAATAGTACTCAGCAATACAAAGAAATGAGCTAACAAGTTACAAAATGACACGGGTGAATTTTAACTGCATACTACTGAGTGAATAAAGTCAGTCTCAAAATGCCACTTTTCCAATTCTATGACATTTTGGAAAAGGCAAAACTATGTAGCCAGTAAAAATATCAATATCTTGCTATTGATATATCAATATCATGGGATGTGGGGGTTAAAGGTGAGGATTGAATGCCTGAAGCACACAGGATTTTTTAGGTCTGTGAAACTATTCTGTATATACTGTAACAGTGGATATATGACACTATGCATTTGTGAAAACCCATAGAAATTTACAGCACAAAGAATGAAGACTCTAGAAGACTAAAGGCAAGAGAAACTGTGCTAAGCACTGTAGTCTAGTTGATAAAGTTGTTTCTTATGGAGATCTGGGTTAACAATTTTGAGACTGCTCTACATGTATACAGATATTGAAAATTAAGTAAATGTATGGCAGATTGTGAAAGCCAGATTTCTTATTGGTAGAATGGGAGTTTACAGATAAGCAAAGGGAGGAAGGTAGCATGATTCATGTGGTAATTAATTAGGGTTGCAGATATCAGGATGAACTCATGTTTAGATGTATATGGATACAGATGTTTCTATAGAGAACTATGTGTAAATATATGTTTATACATAGGTTAGTATACACATATATATTCCCCTGCTCTGTAAGCTGAGAGGGCAAAGCAGCAATGAACACTCCAGGAGCAATGAGAACATCTGGCATCCAGGTCTTGGTTTCTAATTTCATCATACAAAAAAAGGAAGCAGAGACCTTTGGAGAAATAGTTGATTCTAGGACTGGGACAGGAAACTAACTGCAAGATGATCCTAGAGTGTCTTGTAGTGACAGAAAGTAAGAAAGTGCTCAAACAAAACAAAACAAAACAAAAAAACTCCACAAAACACAAGAATGGGTATATGTCAAAGGGACACAGGAACCAACTAAAAGTGCTCTCAATGGCCAAAGCTGCGATAATTTGAGCAGTAAAATAAACTTGTACTGGATTTATAACCTGAAGTATAAAATAAATATCCATTAGTCTATACTGATATACAAATAAATGATAGAATAGGGCCCCCCAGTGGCATTGTGGTTAAGTTTGCACACTCTGCTTCAGTGGTCTGGAGTTCATGGGTTCGGAGCCTGGGCACAGACTTAGTGCTGCTAGTCAGGGCATGCTGTGGTGGCATCCCACATAAAATGGAGGAAGATTCACATAGATGTTAGCTCAGCAGCAGTCTTCTTCAAGCAAAAAGAGGAAGATCGGCAACAGATGTTAGCACAGGGCCAGTCTTCCTCACACACACACAAAATTTTTAAAAATAAATAAATGAGAGAAAAGAGACAAATCTGCTGTGTGGAAGATGTTTAAATAATTGATATAGATAGTCTAGCCTCAAAGAGATGGAGTATAAATTCCCACTTGTTAAATATGAATTATTCATATTTACTCACTTCAAAAAAGTGCAGTAAGGGGGCCGGCCTTGTGGCATAGTGGTTAAACGTCAGCATGCTCAAATTTGGCAGCCTGGTTTCACGGGTTTGGATCCTGAGCAAAGACCTACTCCACTCGTCAGCCTTGCTGTGGCAGTGACCCACATATAAAAAAGTGGAAGATGATTGGCACAGGTGTTAGCTCAGGACTAATTTTCCTTAGGAAAAAAAAAACACGATAAGGAAAGGGGGAAGATGGAAGAGTAAATTCACAATGGAGAAATCTATCAAGCATCACCCCATGTTGGTGACTGAGTTAATGTCAACAGTCATAAGTTACTTTGATAGTATGCGCCCTTGCTAAGATGCGATGAACATAACTCTACTTCTGTGATCTTCCAAAGACTGATAATCCTGGTGGAATCGTTTGAAAAACAAATCAGACAAGTCCCATTTAGAGATGTTCTCCAAATTAACTGGCCAGTGCTCCTCAAACTATCAAGGTCACCAAAAACAAAGAAAGCCTCAGGAACTGACATTACCGAGAGGAACCTAAGGAGAAAGGATTACTAAATGTAATGTGATATCCTGGATGGAATCTTGGAATAGAAAAAAAATACACAAAGCCTAATGAAATCTGAATAAAATATGGATTTGAGTTACTATTAACATATATAAATATTTGTTTATTATGACAAATGTAAGATATTTACATACTCTGATAAAAAAACTTCTTAGGCAAAATAAGATTATTGTATGGGTATAAACATAATATATGCCAGGAATGAATCAGTTCTAAGCTTGAATGTATTTAACAACGTAGCCTAAATACCTATGATAAATATTGACAAATCTGAAATGAAATTTTGGTAAATCCATCATCAAAGGGGAAAATTTTTAAAAGGTGAAAAATTATTGAAACTACAGAAAAAAATTGAACAATACAAACTTTAAAGAAAATCACAATTCCAAAGAAACTATTAGGGAATGATAAGGATAAGAATAGAAATCAATGAATAAAACAGAAAGAGAAAAGAAAGAAATAATAGGGAAGATGAGTGAAGCTGTTTCTTTGAAGAGACCAATATAATAGATGATATAATACCAAGAGTGTTAAAGACAGAAATTGAAAATACAAATAAAATTTATCAAAATGAAAAGTATATAACTATAGATACATTCTAGACTGAGAATATCGTGAGATTTATGCCCAAGAATTGAAAACTATAGATGAAATGCATAGTATCCCAAAAGATGTAACTTTGCAAAATTAACTTAAAAAATTAATCAATTCCAAAGAGACAACTGTTGAAGATTTGAGTCAATAGTTTAAAATATACCCACCAAAGAAGAGGTTAAAAAACCATACACCTCAGTCCAGATCATTGTTGAGATGAATATCCTTCTTCATAATCCAATGCTTATGCAAATTCTTCTTGAAAATACAAAAAGAGAAGTGGCCCTCATTTCTTTTATGAGAATCTTACAATACTGATAACAAAATCAGACAAGGATAGTACATCAAAAGAAAATTAGGCCTATATTAGTAAACTAAAACTAAAATTATATACAAAACATAATATATCATAACTATGTTGAGTTTTTCACTTAAGTGTAGAAGGGGTTTCACTTTGCAACACTTATTTTTGAAAAATACTTCAGAAATAAAAAGATGGGAATAGAAAATAACTTTAATTTGATTGTGCAAAAAGTCCTAACATAAACAATTAAATGTTAGCATAATACCCTTCAAAGTAAATATATATTTTAATTTCTATATGTGTATATGTGTATATATACGCATATTTATACCTGAAAATGCCGCTTTATTGTGCAGCCAATGTTTACAACATAGTCAGTGAAGTAAGACAAGAAAACAAAGCCAAAGAAATAGCTTTTGGAGAGAAATGATACCCTGTTATTAATCATTAGTGATATCCTAAACAAAATCTGAGAGGATCTATTAAAAAAAACTAATAAATTTCCTTTGCAATCCCTTAACTGAACCACTTAGGTCCCTATGTTTCAGAATAAAAAAAATTGAATTTTAGAAAGGTGAAAAGGTGCATAACCATATTATGTAACATTCTCAGCAGATTGGGAGCAGCACCTTTGGTCAAATTCATTAATATTTTCCCATGAAACTTATGAATATTCACATAAATTAAGGTAAAGACTGTAAATAGCCTCACATCTGCTCAGATCAGACTTGGCTTTGGAATAAGATTGGGTGCCAATCTTACTTAAAAAAAACTCTCAATTGTTGAGCTTTTTGAATTTCAGAATTATGAATAAGGGATTGTGAATCTGTTACAAGAAGAGAGTTCAGCTAAATTGCTATATAAGAATTAAATATACAAAATACAATGATATTCTTATATGCTAGCTACAAAAATTAGGAAATGTAATTTTGAAAATTGTTTACAATAAAGAACTATAAAAACAACTAGGCATGTATCCAGAAAAATATTACCTGCACATTTTATAAAGAAAATTATAAAATTTTAATGACACAAAAAATAAGGTTCAAATACATGGAGAAAATTATCATATCACGTATAAAAAGACTCAGTAGTGCAAAAATTTCCTTTGAAAGCAATTATGCTATGAATTCAATAAAATATCAATGCAAATCCAAAGGGATTTTTTAATACAACTTGCCAAGTAGATTGTAATATTTATATGAAAGAGCAAAAAGCCTTGAACAAATAAATCTATTTTGAAGTGGGAAAAAGTGGGAAACTTGGCAAAGCAAATAGCAAGACTTAAAAAGTCGAGTCTCTAAGAGATGGATAAATTGACCCATGGTAGAGTAGAGATGCAAGAAACTGACTTATGAGGCAGGGAGAAAAACACGGGCTATTCAAGCAACAGTGTGAGCAAAATTGCTTATCAGTATGGAAGAAATAAATTCTTAACTTCACAACTTCCACACATTAAGTAGATATAAGTCTACGTGTTAAAAATATTTTAAACACTAAGAAAAAATATAGAGATCATATATTTACAACTGCAGGAGTAAGGAAGGATTTTATTATCTGGTACAAAATGTGTAACATAATAGGATAGAATGATAAATCTCACTGCATTCAAATTAAATTTTTCTGAAACACATTGTAAAGAAAATTAAAGAGAAAACTCCAAACTGAGAGTATTTACTCCATATGTGATTCATAAAGGATTAATATTCATATATAGGTGAACCTTTACAAATCAATAAGAACAAAAGAAATAGTCCACTAAAAATATGGGAAAGTAATATAAAGGTACAATTTAAAGAAGAGGAAACTCAAAAGACCAATAAACATAGGAGAAATATTTATTCTTATAGGTGTCTGCACAAGGGAAAGTCAAACAATGAGTTGGCCTTTCACATCCAGTAGATTGGCGAACTATGAGAAGTCAGACGATATCAATTTCAGTAAGGATTGCAAAGCAATGATTCATACGCTGCTATAAGGAAATGGGGTAAAGCCTTCAGTAGTCATTTCACAGCATCTAGTAAAATTAAAGATGTGAGTAACTTGTAATTTGTAACCTATCAATTCGACACTCAGCATGTACCTTGGAAAACTCTTGAACACTTGAACAAGAAAACAGATTAAGAAGTGATCACAGCATTATTGGAAATAACAGGAAAATTATAAACATCTTTAATGTCCAGCAACAGGAGAATGGATACATTTTGGTATAATAGTAAAATAGAATACAATGCAGTCATTCAAATTAATAAACTAGAGCTTCATTTATAATCGGGTTAAAAGGGAAAAACAAGTTGTTAAGTGAAAAAAAGGCTTGTCCAGAAAGATACATATGTTAGATAGTATGTAACACTCATTATAGAATTTAAAAAATAAAAAGGGAATGTAACAGAGACATATATGATGATATATTAATTATATAAAAGACTATATTTTTACGTATAATATATTTTATATATAAAATATATATTTTTAATAAATATATAAAAGGCTAATATAAGGGAGAATATCCTCAAATTGAGTATACGACTTACTATGAGAAAGAAGAATGGGATGAAGAAGGCGAGAAGAAATATCCAGAGACCGGGGATGGTTACACAGGTAACCTTGCATCTATAATCATTTCTTTAAAAGACAAAAATAGAAAAATTCTGAAGCTGGTATTAATATTATATTTTGCTCAAGTTTGCTCATGTGGGTACTTGCTTTTATTTTAAAAATAATTGGTTTGCTTAAATTTTATTATAAGAATAATTTTTCAAGTGTTATCAATACCTCTTAGCTTGTATTCCAGGTCAACTGCCAAGTTCTGCGCCCTTTCTTTAACTAGTCGCTCTCTTAATATGTAACTGGGAGCATTTAAAATGACTGCTTTGGCTTATTTGAGACATTAGGTTTTGCCCAGATCTGTTTCTCAATTCCCAGCTCTGTCAATCCTCACAATGTCCAATCTTATCCACTCTTCTTTGATGTCTTCCAGTGTTTGGAAGGCAAATTAAAATTCCAGAACTGCTACTTGTAGCAATTGGGAATGTGTGTGCACATGCACGGATACTTGAAGACAGAGGTAGGAATAATCGCAAATCTAGGAAAGCCTTCCTGAGTTGAGGTTAAGATCCACTTGGGCAAAAGGGACCCAACATCGGTGACTTACCTGCTGTTGTCTTTGTGTCCCTGTCCCACCTACCTCAGTCATCTACTGAGATATCTACTCACACACCTACCTCAGTGGTCATTTCACCACTCTAGCCTCTGGGTGCCTAGGCAGTAATTTATTTAATTAAATATTTACAAAAAGCTTACTCTAAGAAGCACTGTTCTGATGGTTGAATTCTGAGTCACTGAAATGGAAGGAGTCTTAAAGTTTTGTCTAATTTTCCGAAGTCACTTGTTTTTCCCCCAAAGATTGGCACATGAACTAACATCTGTTGCCAGTCTTCTTTTTTTCTTCTCCTTCTTCTTCTCCCCAAAGCCCCCCAGTAGTTGTAGGTCCTTCTGGCTGTGCTATGTGGGATGCCACCTCAGCATGGCCTGATGAGCGGTGCCATCTCCGTGCCCAGGATCTGAACCGGCGAAATCCTGGGCCGCCAAAGTGGAGCTCACAAACTTAGCCACTCAGCCCTGGGGCTGGCCCCTGTGAAGTCACTTTTAATATTATTAGCACCTAAATGAGAGTGTCCTGGTCAAGGGCCTCTTTATCCCACCTTAGTAAAGCTGTGATCTGCCTTAATCTTCTCGAGTCGTACCCTGGACGTCTCACTTGTCTGGAGTAAACAACCCTCCCTCTACGTTTTTTCCCATGGTTTCACTCCACTCCACGTTCCTTATGTCCAAGATCACATCCGATACGCCACCCCAGCCACCAATAAGGTAATGCCTGTGTTACAGCTATGGTAAAAGTACCTATGGGCTGCAGCTGTGGTAAAAGAGCCAATCTTAATAATTACTTTGGTTTTGAGCTTGATGCAATTTTACCCATATATTTGCTATTTCTGATTCTCCTCATATCTTTGTATAGATCCAAGTTTCTATCTAGCATCATTTTTCTTCTTCCTGAGCGAGTCTTTTAACATTAACTGTAGTGCAATGAATTCTATCAGTTTTGATTTTGAAAATGTCTTTATTTGATGTATTAGTTAGGGTTGTGCAGGAAAGTAGAGCCAATAGGATATATAGAGAGAGAGAAAAATTTCAGGAATTGTCTCACACAACTGTGGGGGCTGGTAGGTCCAAGATCTGCAGAGCAGGCTGGTAGGCTGGAGCCCCAGACAAGAGTTGATGTTGCATTCCTGAGTCCCAAGTTGATCTAGAAGCACCATTCCTTCTTCCTTGAAGGACCTCAGGCTTTTCTTTTAAGACCTTCAACGGACTGGATGAGGCCCAACCACATTATGGAAGGGAATCTGCTTTATTCAAAGGCTACTGATTTAAATTTTAATCTCATCTAAACATTACCTTCACAGCAACATCTAGACTGCTGCTTGACTGAAAACCATATACCATGGTCATTCAAGCTGATGTGTAATATTAACTATTACATTCTGGCTTTGTTTTTGAAAGATATTTCCAAGGTATAGAATTCTAGGTTGACAAAGGTGCTTGTTTTGTCTTTTTTTTTTTTTTTTAATCAGCACTTTAAAGCTGCCATTTCATTGTTTTCCAGTTGGTGTCCTTTCACCAACTCACATGTTGGAATCCTGACTCCCAATGTGATGGTGTCGGGAAGTACTTAGGTCATGAGAATGGACCCCTCATGAACAAGATTAGTGATCTTACAAAAGAGCTCCCACAGAGCTCCCTAGCCCCTTCTGCCCTGTGAGGACACACCTAGAAGTCTGCGACCTGGAGGAGGGCCCTCATCCAATCATGCTTACATTCTGATCTCAGACATCCAGTCTCCAGAAGTATGAGAAATAAACGTCTGTCGTTTATGAACTACCAAGTCTGTCATATTTTCTTACAGCAGCCCAAACAGACTAAGACATTCAGGTTTATAATTTTCATCAAATTTGGAAATTTTTTAGCTATTATTTTAAAAATATTTTTAATTCTTCTCCTCCACTCCACTCCTGTCCTCATGAATCTCCTAGTATGCATATGTAAGACTGCTAATGTTCCACAGCTCACTCTATCTGTACAGTTTGGTTCCAACCATTTTTCTCTCTGTCCTTCATTTTAGATATTTTGTAAATGCAAAGTAGTCAAGTGGGTTAGTTTCTTGGAGGTATTCTGAACTAGATCTTAGCAGAAATGGAAAAGAGAGAGAAAGTTTAAGATGCAGGCAGCAGTGTTTATGATCATTTTCTCTCACAACTTCCACAGGACTCTGCCTTCGTGGTCAGCTCTGCCTCAGTGAGAGAATTAGAGGAAGCGCACATGTTAGCGTGCTCTGCTGTTCAGCACATCTCTCTTGAGCAAGTTGTCACTTCCCTTTTCTTGTAGGCACACAGTCTCTGCTAACCGTTCTTTTAGAGAACCACCTCTACCATTTTAATCTGGGGGAGGTGGTGAGCCATCCCTCTCCATGAGCATTAAGCTCTCCATAAAACCAGGACCACTGCCCCTCAGTAAGCCCTAGGGAAAATATCCAGCCCAATACTGTAGAGAAGGTCATTCTTAGCCCTGTATGTCCTTAAATTTACATACAAATTACTAATTCCCAGAGGAGTTCTATTATTTGTCTGATAATTAAAGTCACTTTTTAAAGAAATTCAAAGCTAGTGTTTTTGAGAAATATTGAAATACCATTATCAACACTACTGGCTTAATATTTTATTTTTCTCTAATAGGCATTGGCAGTATTTCTATTTTTGATTCCAACTTGAAGGAAATTCAAATTAATGGACACTCATTCGAAATTTCACTTTAAATGTGAAAATGTTAACATTGATTAGTTAAGACAGAAATTAGTCCCTAATCCTTAGTCTTCTCAGAATTAGTACTTTGGAAGTAATTAATGGTTATTATACAATAATAATTGATCCCACGGTACACATATACTTCCCGTGCAACTCATTAAAACAAAAACATTTAATTTCATAATCAACTAAAATACCACTCAGCTAACAAGATGTAGCATCATTTACTGGCTTCATCGTCATTATATATGGTAGAATACTAAATAGTTAATCTACTATACGAACATCTGGAAATCCTTTAATCAATGTACTCTCAGCTTTATTTATATAAATCTCAATTTGTTTTATGTTGCTTATATTTCATGAATTTAATTTACCTTTGATGATTAAGCAACTAATTATTTGGTTACTCTATTATGGTTTATGTTCTAACATAACCATGGACTAATCAGAGTGCAACATATAATCTGTCACCTTATGTTCTAAATGCATGCATGTAAAAAAATCAATAAAGAAAACAATTTCTTTCTAAATATTTTAAATATTTCCAGCTCACCTTGTAATGCATAAACAACATGAAAAGCATGTTAATGAAATAATGTATAGCAGTAAAAGTCAAAATGATTTTTCATGTAAAATTATGTATTTTATATTATTGCTTACTTCATCACCCATTACAAAATATGACTTATCACCCTTTGGCTTCATCACAAACTTATGGAGAAGAGTGTATTATTCTCAATTTACAGATAAGAAATCAAAGCCCTAGGAGGTTAAGCCTCTCACCTCAGCTGTTAAGTGATCCAGTCAGGATTGAATTTTTTGCCTATTTTCTTCCAAAGCTTCTTCACTGTAACATGATTCGTTTCTTTATATTTTCACAGTAAGCATACAAATAAATCTGTTTTATTTCTGGAAACTTTAGGAAAAAGGAATACAGTTGTTTCTTGGGTTAAAATAAAGTATAACGCTGTCAAATTGTTCTCAAAGAAGTAGAAGCAGCAGCAGAATGAGGACGAGGCAGAGGAGGAAGAGGGGAGGAGAAAAACAAGAACAGGAAGAACAAGAATAAGAATAAGGAGATCATTTCTTCCATCCTGTCATCCACATCCCTCTCTTATTCTCAGATCCAGATTAACATATTTCTCTCTCCTATTTAAAACCGCGTGTCTGTTTTGTTCCAGTCTCAGCATATCAACAACCAATGTTGTGGCTGGACCGGCCCTTCTAGTTCTTACTATGTTGCAAAATGCCCTCAGCAATAACCATCAGGAAACTTTGGAGCAAAAAACAGTTTATTACTCACAGGTCCTTGAAAGCACGTGGCACACTTGGAGACACAACAGGGAGGTTGCGGTTAGAGAGAGGGAGAAGAGGGTCGGGCTTGGGGTTCTGCTTTTACTGGGATCGAGGGTGAAGGCCTAGGGTGTCACCAGCTCACTCTTTATTGGTGAATTTAAAACATGAGAGTGGGAATTTTAAAGCATGGGAAGAAAAAAAATAAGCAGCCCAAATGGTCAGTTATCGAAAACAGCCGAGATCTCTCACACAAAGGAGCCTGGGAGCTGGGCACAGGGCCTGGCTCTTTATCTAGTCCTGTGGCTGGCGATGTGTTGGTTCAAGAAAGCCATCTCTGAAGCGGTTGACTGTTTGAAGTGGATGCCTCAGCAATCAAAGCTTAAGTTAGGCACTTGCATTACAAAAAGAAAAGCCAACTGTCAGGGCTTACACTACAGTGTCATAGCTTAATAGCCAATGTTTGTTTTTACCAATTTATTTCTGTGTTATTTTTATATCTATGCCAGTTGCTTTTACGCTGGGTTAACCAGACATAGTGAGATCATGAAGTTTTAAGCTTGCATCTTAAAACCAAGTTCTCTGAGGTAATGTAATATTCTGATTTGAAAACAGAAAGGACAAATTCTGGAAAGCCAGATGGTATTTCCCAGAGTACTAGTAATCAGGTATAGGTTAGGATCATCAAATTTCTACTCACTGCATTTCTATGTTCGCTAGAGGATAACAATGAGTAGAATTAAATTAACTTGACAGAATAACAATTATCAATAGCAAATTTACAATTTCTTGTCACTTATTGCAGATCAACATGCTTTGAGAATATAATTTTATTTGATTCTACATGTTTCTTAATATAGACATTACAATATCTTTCATGGGTAGTCCAAGAAAAAATGTGCACAGATGCTCGATGACAGATCTGTGAACTATTTAAGATAAATATTGACTTCTGTTTTAAGTTCTTTATCTGAGAATATTGTGACTGACTCAAGGTCACACAACAAGCCCATTAAAAAACCTGTAAGCAAATGTCTGATTCTGTTTTCTCTCCAATGTATTAATTTATCTTAATAGAATTCTAGAGTGAAAGCTTACCAACAGGCAGAAATCACCTTTACAGAAGTGTTGAATATCCTCTGGAATAGAAACAAACCAATCTCTTCGAGAAAGGATTCAAATAATTTCCATGAACCTGGCAGAGGTTGAGACAATTCTTTTAGGACAGGGCTTTGAAGGGAAAGCTTGACAATTTGTTATATTACCAATTTAGAAAAAATCATATCTTCTACTGACACAATGCCAACTTGTCATGTTGTACAATTTTTCTCTTATTCTGTCGGATCATTCAGCATAACAACTTCTTGCTCTCAATCTTCCAGATTTTTAGGGCAGGGATTAGAAGAAAGCTGTTTCTTTTCTGATAGGAATCTTTTAGATCTCGCTTGAAAAATAAGGATAGGAAATAGAATCCATGAGCTATAAGGTACTCAGATTATCCCTAGTCATCTTTTGTTGCAGGAGCATAGAGTTTTCCAAATTACAGGAAATAGAACATTAGTTTTGTCAAATTGAATCTCGCTTCCTTGGCAGAATGTAGTGGTGAATCCAGATCTTCCTCAGAAACACTACCTTACTCTTCATAACAATAATGTTCATTGTTATATCACAATACTGCAGTTAATTCTGTACATGCCTAACTCTCCAACCAGACCCTAATATTCTAATATTCTTGAATCTCAGAACCTCGCCCCTCCCCCCCACTATTTGCGATGTTTTGAACATAGTTGGGGTTTGTTTTTCAAACTGAATGTATAGGTTGTATGCTTTTTTCTTTTTAAACTGTACTTTTCCTGCTGTTCCTATTGCTGATATTTTATGCAAGAAATTGGGACACATTGGGAAGATCTATTGTACAAATACACTATCTGGGTAATAAATTTTCTGAGCATCTTTCTGTCACTTTTTCACAAGGAAATTTTGCATGACCAATTGGGTGTGAGAAGATTGGAGGGCACACGTACTACTAATCACCCATGTGTGCAGCCCATTCTACATCAGAAAAGATATTCTACTCAGGGTCAGGGCCTTTGCAACATTATTTTTATGATAGATGAGCATCCATACCACTTATATCTCTGATACTGTAGGTGAGAGAGAGAGCATGCGTGTATGCACATGTATGTTTATATGTGCACCTATATGTTTGTACTTCCTACTAGATTGTGAGTTCCTTGAAGGCAGAAACCATACTGTATTAGTCAAGGTTCTCCAGAGAAACAGGACAAATAGGATGTATGTACATTTTTGTACGCATGGAGAGAGAGAGAGAATTGGCACATGTAGTTATGAGGTGTGACAAGTCCTAGTCCAAAACGTGTAGAGCAGGTCGGCTGGCTAAAAATGCAGAGAATAGGTGATGTTGAAACTTGAGTCCAAAGGCATTCTAGAGGCAGAATTCCCTGTTCCTTGGGGACCTCAGTGTTTTTCTCTTAAAGCCTTCAACTAATTGAATACGGCCCATCTACATTACGGAGGGTAATATGCTTTACTTAAAGTCTACTAATTTAAATGTTAATCTCATCTGAAAAATAACTTCATAGAGATATTTAGACTTGTATTTGACCAAATATCTGTGTACAATGGCCTAGTCAAGTTGACACATAAAATTAACTACTACATATGCCATAGGTTTTGATCACCCACTGGGTTCCAACTCCAGTTAGACTTCTCAAAGTTGGATGGTTTTTCATATTTCATGTATTAGCTTGTATTTTACTTCCTTTTGCGAGCTTTTGCTGATCATGACTTAGTTCCAATGACCCAGCTCAATTTCTACATTTTAACACCAATTCCCAGATTTAAAAATTGAAAAAAAAAAATTAAGTAAATATCTAAAGTGAAAGAAATATGCGCAAAGCAGTTTATCAGCTAAATGTGAATGTAAAGGGAATAAACATTTGGAGACATATTACCCCATCAATAATTTAGTAAAGTTAACTACTATTTCAAAATTTTTTCCAATTAATATATTCGTCATACATATTATTAATGGAAATGCTATATAATATGATTTAATCACATTGAAGAGGGGCTCTTGCTAGTTTTCTATCATAAAATATTATATTACATGGTACAATATAATACAAGACCTGCATTAGATGGATTCTTCATCAGCATCTATTAGTACTCCTCTAGTGTCGCAGGAAATATGTATATATACACAAAATGGGTATGAACAAAGGTGATATATTTAAGACTTCAGAGATTTCTGACGGGAGTCAAAGTATGGATCATAAAGACATAGTTTTAGAGACAATTTTGAGAATTCTTAAATAAGTTCTTAATTGAAAAAGAAAAAAAAATGTTCCAGCACCAACTGAAACGTTGTGAGTAGCTTCTGGCCAAATAACATAGCATCAACAAGAAAGCTATGGGGGCCGGCCCTGTGGCGGAGTGGTTAAGTTCATGGACTCAGCTTTGGCAGCCCAGGGTTTCTCCAGTTCAGATCCTGGGGGCGGACATGGCACCACTCATCAAGTCATGCTGAGATGACATCCCACATAGCACAGCCAGAGGTGCTCACAACTACAACGTACAACTATGTACTGGCAGACTTTGGAGAGAAGAAAGAAAAGGAAAAACAGAAGACTGGCAACAGATGTTAGCTCAGGTGCCAATCTTTAAAACAAAAAAAAAGCTATGGCTTTTGTTTTTGTTGTTTGTTTTGTTTTTTTTTAATAATACATTAACAGAAAATCAGAAGTCAAAAACAGGACAGCATTCTAAACAAACCATTGCTCTTCTATTGGGTCCAATTTGCAGGAATGACCATCTTCTACTGGCAAAGCCCTCAAGCAGCAGTAGTTGCATTTGGACGAAAAAAACAAAATAGAAATTACTTAGTTACAAGAAGGCCTGATATTTTTTCATTGGGAAAGACTGGGCACAACATGGTTGGTGAGATTTGTCTCCTATAATTTAGCCAGCCACCAGCCTCTAGACCGCTGGAAACTCCCACCCAGAACACAGTTCCATAATATGTTGTCTAGTATATTAATACAATCCAAGTGGTGATATTACTGACAATGCTTTGCATTATGAAAAGGCATGCCTTCGTGACACTGCTAATTTTGCTTGCCAAAGTTTGACTTTGAAAAAAGATGGGCATGAAAAGTAGAGATTCACTAAATACAGAAGCTCATGCATTTTCAAGTCGTTCGTTCAGTAGGCAAATCTATTTAACAAGTTAGCTACTGCAGCAGCACCAAAGGCAATTTAGGCAAAGCAAGCACAGTTAGTAACCTTAGTTTCACATGGGCTATAGGCTCCTATAAACTATTACTCTAATGACATTATTCTAACAATATTCTACTCTACTATTACTGTAATAATATTATTAGTAATGCTACTGGATGCTTGTTACTCTAATAATATTATACCTACTTTTATGTATAAAATGTAAATATTTTTTCATGTAAAGGAACTGACAGTTGGACATTAAGCTCTCCAATCGGTCACAAACAGCCACTGGAAACCAAAATCTGCTCAATTTTTAGGAGAGAGGTTGCTGTCAGTTGTTAAGAAGAAGAATTTGAAGTTGATTTTTCTTCCTGCTTTCCTTCCTTTTCTCCCTCCCTCCACTCCCACCTCTCTCTCTCTCTCTCTCTCTTTTATTTCAGTGTGATTGTTTATGCAGCATCCTCTTAGGGAAAAAGAAAGTACCATTTGTACAATAAAAACCAGAGAGTTCAAGAAGACTTGAAGTAAGAGCATTAGTAGTTATCACACTGTACTTTTTTCCCCTTAAGAAAATTATGAAACCACAACACCTCTTGGCATCTATAAAATTAATCAAACATCCTGTTGGAACTTTGAAATGACTCTGAAGCTGCATTCCAGTGGGATTCTGAGTCATTGACACTATCCTGACACAAGTGTTCTGTCACACCCCCTCACCGAGACAGACAATTGCTTAATGAACTCAAAGGGCTGCAGGTCCTTGAGGATTGCCCAGACAGCCTGTGGTACAGTGATTCATGCCCTGTGCAGCAGGAATGGCAGCAAGAATGTGTTAATTGTATTTACTTTTTATATTAATGTGCAGCCCAAGAAAATAACTGGAAGCAAATCAGCATCCTGTTGGTCTGTTTTCTAACCCTCAAGGTGGAAACACATTTGCATAACCATATAATAGAAAAGAACTTCATGTTGTCAAAATTAATATAAGCTTACTTCTGCAGGTGGTGGAGAAAGATGTACATGCTCATTTGCAGAGGAAAAAAGTTAATCAGGGAAAAAGTTAATCCTGTTTTATGGACCTGTGGTCAGTGAAGGGGCTAAAGTTGTGTAAACATGCTCTAAGCGTTTCCTTTAAAGATGGGTTACTCATCCAGTTCCCCAGGCATGGTGGAAACAAGACAGACGACTTGAGGCGATCTGTTCTTCACTTTTACAAAAATAAATAAATAAATAAATAGGAGAGAAAAATATGAGCTATTTAGTTTCCCTCATGGATACTCTCTGCTGACCAGACCCACTCTACCAAGCTCTTCTTTTATCTGATAACCACTTTCCTCCCCAACTTAGACATAACTGAGTGATTCAAAGCTCTTAATTTTATTAGATTTAACTCTGTTCCAAACATAAGGATCACATTATGTCTGTCCTATGTAGCGGGACCAAAGGAGAAACTTGGGGCACCTCCATTCAAAATTTTCCGACAAACCACATGAAAAGATGTCTTGTTCCACATTAGAAAGCAAATTTCTTTAGTCGAAGGTTCTTGACTGTGGGCGCAACAATGGGCTATGGAGATAAGACAGAATATTAGGGATTAGAAAACCAAAGCAAGACCGGGACAGCCTAGTTGGATCAGGACCTCTTTACATTCTTGTTGTCAGTGCCATCAAGTAGATTCTGACACCTAGTAAACTGTGTACAGCAGAGCTGACCTCTGCCCTGTCTTTTTGCTCGATCCTCTCGTCTTCCAGTGCTGTATCAGACAATGCTGTGTTGATATTCATAGGGTTTTCATGACTAATTTTTGGGGGTGGGTGGCCAGGTCCTTCTTCCTAGTCAGTCTGTCTTAGTCTGGAAGCTCTGCTGAAATCTGTCTAGCTGGTGTAACCCTGCTGGTATTTGAAATACAAATGCCATAGATTTTAGCATCACAGCAACATGCAGCCACCCCAGTATGACAACTGACAGATGTTGGTGTGGTTCCCTGGCTGGAAACGAACCTAGGCCATGGTGGTGAGAGCATCAAATCTTAACCACTAGACCGCCAGGTCTTATCATCATATATAGCATAAAAAGCTAGAGTAACCTTGAGTCAAGGTGTATATAGATACCATGGCATGGAATAAAGCCGACGGTCAGGCAGTCAGCAGCCAGCAAAACCCAGCTTTCAAAGTTCAAAAGTTTAGAGGTGGGTATGAACTGGAAAATCTGTTGCAAGCAAACAGCATGATGAAGACAAGGCCATTTTACCATTCAATAAATATTGGCTGTTGTCACTCTGTGCCTATCAGTGTTCTATGTCCTCAAGGTAAAATTAAAACACACTGTCTGCCATCAAAGAGTTCACAGTCTAGTTGGGGATAAGCCAATTAATAATCACTCAGCATGGTAGGACTATGGAAGGTGCTGAAGGAAATAGTGTAACTCTTTATTTGAGTGAGGTAAAAGTGTATAAGGCTCTGCTTCTCCAAAAACAGATGCTGAGTGTTTGGGATGCAAGATGTTTATCAGGGATCCACCTACCCTAGGAATGGGGAGTTTAATAGTCTGCTTGGGCTCCCACAACAAACTACACAGACTGGGTAGCTTAAACAACAGAAATTTATTTTCTCATAATTCTGGAGACTAGAAGTCCAAGACCAAGGTGCCATCAGGGTTGGTTGCTGGTGAAGCCTCACTTCCTGTCTTGTAGACTGCCTCCTTCTCCCGGTGTTCCTCACATGGCCTTTCTTCGGTGTGTGTTGGAGAGAGTGAGTTCTCTTTCTCCTCTTACAACGACACCATTCCTATTGGATTAGGTCTTCACCTTCATGACCCTATTCAACCATTCAACCGTAATTAACACCCTAATGGCCCTATCTCCAAATACAGTCACACTGGGGATTAAGGCTTCAACATATGAATTTGGCTGAGGGAGGACGAATTCAGACCATAACTGAGAGGAAACAGTAATGGACACAAAAAGTTGAAGCACCACGCAAACTTGAAAAGCCAACATGGCAGGGAGCTCTGGGTGAGTATCCATCAGGGGGTCCCACACTGATTTAAAATGGTCAGACTTCTGTATTTCCACTCTGTCTCTGGACACAGGCAGCCCTGGAAAGAATATGACCTTGAACAAAGCAGTTCTGCACCTGAGCAGACCCTGAAGTTCATGACAGTTGAAAACCACATGATGACCACATTCTTTACAGCTGAGCAGCAAGTCCTTCCTTGAAGGATCTGGGCAACACATCTTTGTGTCCAACACAGGGCACCTACAGTTATTTCATTAAATATTTCATTAAACCAGAAAAGGAAATATTTGATCTGAGACTTCAAGACAGTTAATAATTAATTATGCATGAGAAGAAGTGTCAAGACCTTCGATCTGTTGACTCACCAAGTTCACTCCATCCAGTTTTTCCCTCCTACCTTATTCCTCTCCAATCCAGCTCAGGATCTGCAATCCATTTTTATAATAATCTGCAAATATTTTAACTTTACTATTTCCTAGGGTAGATAGACACCTCCAAAGCCCTCACACCTACCTTCACCCCTGGAAGAACGGATCTGTGTGTTTTCTCTCAGCCCGAACTCAACTGAATGCTATTGAAAACAAATCCTAGGTGATTGGTGACACTAACTTCATTTGAACACTTGTCTCAGCCTGTCATTCCAACTCGACTCTTTCCCCAATGATTATTCACACCTTCTCACTGTTTCTCACATTCTCCATCCCTCCCCCACTACTTCACCTTCAGCTGGTGGGTCTGTCTTGAGGAAACAGACAGTATTAAATGGGCATTCTATTAACATCCCAGTATAAAATCAACAAACTTAACAACATTGACAGCCATTTTTTTTCACTTTTGTGAAAATAGAGGAAGTGTCTTTTCTCCCTAGGCCGGTAGAATCTGTTCATGTGTGTCCTGAATAACATTCTCAAGAAGTTGATTCTGACAAAATCCCTTTTATATCCTGTATCATTGATCTTTTCCTCTCTCCTGGATCATTGTGTTCAAAACACAAACTTTATCTAGAATCTCTTACTGTGAAATATCACATCTTTGAACACACTTACCTCTCCAAGAATTGTTTTGTTTTCCTACTTCCTTTTAGATCCAAACTTCTGAAATTAGTGTCAGGCTCTATATGTATTTCCTCACCTCCCTTTACTCCCAACTCACTCCAGGCTGGAGTCTGTCCCTATCATTGCCCTGAAACTGCTCTTGTCAAGGCCACCAATGACCTCATGTTGCTAAATGCATGTTTTCTGGTCCTCATCACTCTTAACCTTTTATACACATTCAAACTGGCCGCTCCTTTCTTCTTAAACAACCTCGTCACTTAACATCTGTGACAGCTCTTTCTATTACTTCCGCCTGAGACTTTATGGCACTTTCACTTGCCTCTGCTCCATTCTTCTTCCTCCTTACCTTTAGCCTTGAGAGTTCTTCATGTCTCAGGCCTCCCTTCCTTTTCCTATGTGTCTCCCTAAAATGATGTATCTATACCCTAGGCCTTAAATAATTTGTTGTCCATGCTGTGGAGTCAATTCCATCTCCTAACAACTCTGTGACAGAAGAATAGAACCCTGCCTGGTCTTTTTGTGCCATCCTCTCACATTCCGGTGCTATATGAGACAATGCATATTGCTGTTCATAAGGTTTTCATGGCCAATTTTTTTGGAAGTGAGGGATCAGGTCCTTCTTCCTAGTCTGTCTTAGTATGGAAGCTCTGCTGAAATCTGTACATGGTGGGTAACCCTGCTGGTATTTGAAATACCAGCGGCATAGCTTTAAGCATCACAGCAACATGGAGCCACCATAGTATGTCAACCGACAGAAGGGTGGTGTGGTCCCTGACTGGGAAATGAACTGCAGGCCATGGTGATGAGAACGCCAAATCTTAACCCCTAGACCACCAGGGCTGGCTGCCTTAAATGATATCTATATTTAATAGTCCCAAATTTGTATCTCCAGTGCTGACCTGTCCTTTATGGTCAATCCTTATACCACCAACTGCTTCCTTCATTCTTCTGTATCTCTTGTTGGCACCATGAATTCTACATGTCAGAACTGAATTTGTGAGCATGTCTCCTAAAACCTCTTCTCGTGATTTCCTCGCCTTGATGATACCACTTCTCTCTTTCAAAGTACTAGGTCCAGAAAGTTGAGGTTCAACTTTGATTCCTCTTGGCTATCTCCTTCACATCTAAACCATCACCAGGCCCATTACTTCGGTCTTTGACAACCCACTAAATCCACCTATTGTTCTCTGTCACCACAGTCACAATCTGAGTTCCAGCTCCCAACTGTGGCCACTGGAACGGCTGTTAGTACTTCCTAACTGGCTTCCCATTTCCAGATTTATGCCCCTGATTAATTCCTCACCAAGGCAGTCTTTCAAAAATATAAACTGCATCAAGTTATACCATGTTATTTTGTTCCTTAAAGTTGCTTATAATTTACAATAATCCACAAAGAAGCCTTTTTACCACTCAATCTAAATGTCCATCTGTATCTGCTACGGTCTGAACTGCGTCCCCTCAAAATTCCTGTGTTAAAGCCCTAACTCCCAATGGGATGGTATTTGGAGGCTGAGCCTTTGGGGGGAAATTAGAGTTAGATGAGGTCTTGAGTGTGAGGCCCCCGTGATGGGCTTAGTCCCCATATAAGAAGAGACATCGGAGAACTTGCTTCCCCTCTCTCCCTGCAACGTGGGGACTCAGTGAGAAAGTGGCCACCAGCAAGCCAGGAAGACAGCCCTCACTAGAAAATCAAACCAGCTGGCACCTTGACCTTGGACTCCCCAGTCTCCACAACCATGAGAAGTAAATTCCTGTGGATAAGCCACCCAGTGCACTGTATTTTGTTATGGCAGCTTGAGCTGACTAAAATCTGTATCTATATCTATATCACATATGTATGTTTGATTTATTATCAGCGCTAGACTCTAAGACTAAACTTTATGAAAATTAGGATTGTGTCTGTTTTATTCACTTGTTATATCCATGCCTAGCCAGGGACCCTCTGACATAAATGTTCCCTAACCCGATGAATGATAGGAACTAAGCTGGTTCCAGGAGCTGATGACAGATACCGTCTTTGTTGTCAGGTCCTCATATTGCTAATGTCCAGACATAGAGATTCACAATAAACAAATAAATGCATGATTTAAATAAATGTTAGGAAGTAAAGGTGTAGGGTGTACATGTGAAAACACATGAGTCTGTCTATATAAATATGACCAGGCAAAGCAGGGGGAGAGAAGGAGAGGAAGATTCCACAGGGAGAGAAGAGCATGCGGAAATCCCAGTGTCTTCACCAGGAAAGGGAGGGGATCAATGTGAAGTGAACAGAGTAAGTTCTTCTAAAAAATTCTCACAACACGCTATTGGAGTCTATTTCTCATGAGCTGGAATTCCCAAGAATCTTCTATTAAGAGTGTTAGTAAATTTATGTTATAGCAAAAGAGGTTGATTTTACTGGTTTAAAAATTGAGGGAGTTGATCAGGAACATTTATTGAACATTGATATATGAAAGTTTCGTAATATTCTGGGGTAACAATTGATTTATTTAATTGATGTACCATATATTTAATATTGTCATATTCACGGTGAATTTTTTTTGATAAATTATATTTCTATGACCGTTAGAGAAGTTATATAAATTCTGGAAGTTTTTGTTGTCCAGTATATGAGTCAGTAAATATATATACAGTGAATATAGTGATTCAAGTGATTCAGAAGCTTATTAAACATCATATGAGTACCCAATGACATTAGTCAATTATCTGCAAAAAAAGAAAAATGTTTATCAACGACCAAAAAATGAAGAGATGATATGTTGCATTTTTCCTTCCATTTCTTTCTTTAACCAGAAAGTCTATGAATCAAATTATGATTTTGTAAGAACTTGACAGAATCAGTACTCAATATATGTGGTGAAAAAAAAATTTACTTCATTCATGTTCGAGGCATCACTCCAAGACAGAATCTTCCTTACAAAAGCAACGTTAATTAGTAGAACTAGTGGATTTTTTATTATTACTATTGGGTTGGATCCAGCAATTCTTTTCAAGAGACAGATTGAGAAAGAAACTTCTCGTGTTGCGGCTTTCTGACTATAAACAACTTAACGCTTAATTAAACAACTAAAGCTGAGAAAATAGAGTGTAGGGCCCCAGCAAGGTGTTTGGTTACAGTTGTCCATAAAGAAAGGAATTCAGGAATTTATTCATAGAACTCTCAGGGCTCATTTAAATATTGCTTCGGGACTAGAAATAGCATCCCATACAATACAAGGGGATATCTAAAGCATTCCACGTATCGCATCTTGTATGCTTTTTGGTGTACATTTAAAGGTGCGGGAAGTAGACTCGTGTTGACAGAGGTTTCAGAGAAGGGAAGCAAATAAAAAAAACAACTTCAGATTCTCAAAAGTATTTGGAAGAAGTGGCATCAAAAATGTAAACACTAAAAATGAGTGTTGGAAGTTTTTGCTAACATAGGCAGACTATTAGAAAGTATAAATATGTGTGTGTGTGATTGTTATTTTTTTGTGTGTTTTCCAAACTTTACAGAATGAGTATTTGCAAAATTCCAGGAAAGTAGGTATGTTCTCAGATACAAACACATATTGGCCAATCAGGGAACTGCGTAAAATCTGAGCCAACTGCTTTTAATTGCTGGGAGTTGTAAATGTGTCAATAGGTCTGCGAGCTATGGATCACTTTGAAGACAAAGACAATAGTAGCAGCTAACACTCTCTGAGTACTAGTTCAAGTCTTCTTTTAAGTGTTCTGTATTTAACCTTCAATACAGAGAGGGGGTGCTAACAGTATCTCCATTTTACAAGTGAAGAAATGGAGGCACAGAGAGGTCAAGCAACTTGTACAGAGTCCCACAGCTAGTGATCGCTAGGGCTGAGATCTAAACATGGCAGTTTGGCTCCAGAGTATGTGTTCCTGACCCACCATACTCTTGTGAAAGCAGGTCAGGAGACAAATAGGGGGTGGAGGGGAGGGAGGCATAAAGTAAATGTGTGATGTCTTAGCCTGGTGCCTGGTACAGGGTAGGCACAAGACAAATTCAACCTGGATTGCATTTTCTCATGACATATTATGATGATAACAAGTATAACAAATAGTAACTATAACCCCTAGAGTGTTCTCTTAAGCATAGTAAGTACGAAAAGATAGCATACTGTACAAATAGCTAAAACCAGATTCTGAGTACTTAGCATGTGTTAAATTGCTTAATTCCCACAAAAATCTTATGAATTAGGTAATGTTTTCATTCTATTTAATGGATGGGGAATTTGAGGCACAGAAATGTTAAGAAACTTTTTTGATGCCACACAGTATGTTTTCTAAATTAGGCTTTAAATTTAGGTGGTCTGGCTCTAGAATCTGTGCTCTTAATATCATCCTTTACCTCCTGAGGCATTCTAAGTTTACAGCCCGTATTAGCCCATCCAGTGAACCAGAAGTCCTTGTAAGCACACAAATGCCTTTACGACTGGCAGTGATCAGAAGCTATGGGCCCAGATTTCAAATTGTGACTTGCTGAGGATCATGAATTTATACCCAAGAACATGTCTGATTTCCTAGAAGTTTGCAAAGACACTCAAGCTGTTTTAGCAAGTTCTTCGGTCTCCATTCCTGGTTTGGAGCAACATTCTGCTAAAATTCAGTGATATTTATCTGTGAGGTCATTCACATCTGAATACAAGGGATAACAACATAATGTATTAGACACACACTCAGAAGACAGACTCAGTCTGAAGCAAAATTAACAAAGTCCTTTATCTGTACGAACAGGGTAATTCTGAAGACTAAAACTCCCATGAATCCTTCTTTATCTGCTAAAGGGTGCTAAAAAAACCCAAACCATTATTAACTTATCATGCAGTTTATTATTTTTATGCGGTATTGTCCTTTGTTGATGGAGCATCATTTCCCTCTATCCTTTTTCCCCTTAGTCGGGAAGGCAGGGAGGAGGGGAACTACATTTCCCAGAGCCCATAGCAGCGTCTCCAGGTTAGATTCAGCCAATGAGAGTCACTTCCGGTGATCTGGTCTATGAGAAGCAGAAGCCGTATTTGCTCCCAAGGCAGAAGCTGGCCGCCAGATGAGCTTGGAGCGGAGCAGAGCCGAGGTTGGCCAGGCGTTTCCGGGAGTTCTCCTGTAAGACAACGCATTCCGCTGCTGCTGGCGTCTGAGATCAGAGCCAGGAGCTTCTTCTGATTCCAGGACCCACTAGTTTCCTGAAGGCTACTGGCAGCCTTCCTGACTTTTGCTCCCCTAGGCTTCAATAAGCTTCAGCCCTGTAATACTTTGTTTTAAATCATTCTCTCAAAAACTTGGGATGGTTTCTATTTTGCTGATTGAACCTTGACTGATAAATGCATTTATTCATTCTCAAAAGACCAGTATTATTCTTACCTCATGTTTGTATGTCACATATCAGCTTACAAAGTACTGTCACCTATTTTTTCCCCCCGTTTCTCTTTTAAAAAGTCTGTGAAATGGATACAGTAGGCATTACCTCCAATTTATAAATAATTTATCTGAGCCCTGATTTTTCTGTGATATTTGCAAGGAAAGACTTAAAGCAAGCTAGAAACAAAATCAGTATAGGAACTCGTCCAACTGATCAGCAATTCCGTGTTCTTAGACTCATACAAGAAACTGAGTTCAAAGCTATAATTAAAAAAAAAAAAAAGCAGATGTACTATGAGCCACTGAAATTTAAAGATCTTTTAAAATGCTAATATGAAGCCTAGGGTCACTTCTCAACCCTGTACTGACTCGGCAGAAAGTTTCATCACCATTTTGTAATGTGAGCTACACCTGCTCTAATTAAACAGAAAAAACAAATAAACTGGTACCTTAAAGTGTAATGTTAAATTGTATGCATTTATGCTTATGTAATCCAATTTCTCTTTGAAAACAAAAATAGAAATAAATAATTGAACATCAAATCAGTGGTAGCATCTTTTAAATACATCTTTTTTAAGTTCCTCTTTTTAAAAATATTGTTTGACTGCTTTCCCCTTCCTACTGAATTAAATATGGAAAACAATGAAATTGAAAGCTTAAAAATGACTTTTAATTAGCAAACCTTTCTTGTTATTATATTTAGCATTTCCATTAGAAGAACAGGGCCCTGTGGAAATATGTTTAATGCATATTTGTTTTCCTTTGAAAATTTATTTGATTATTATAGCAAATGAATTTTTTATAATGCATTGCTTTTAAAATTATAATATGCTACATATCAAACTAGAGAGTTGACATCATATTAGCTGCATTGTGTTTGCAAGAAAAAGCTTTATAAAATAGATTATCAATTATCTATAAAATTTTCTGCATTTATTGGTGGTTAGAGGTGATGATTTTGCTCTATTTATAAATTCATTACTTCATCAATCATATGCTCTTCCTCTCTATTCCCATTTATTTCTTCTATAATAGACATAACCATTCAAAATAATTCAGAATAACTTTTTCTCTACATCTCCTTAGAGGCAGTGGGGGAGAAAACATGTTTTTTTCCCTCCTTGCTCTCGTTAATTTGCATATAGTGTAGGTTAGAGTTTTCATTAACAGGTGTATTCTGTGTTTCATCACAACTAAAAACCTATTTTATTATTTTAGAAGTAGAATTTATTCACTGAGTTAGAGATTATTTGGAAGCACTGAACATTTTCAGAGAAATGGAAGTCACAGCAGCCATAACCAATCCAAGTGGTTTCGCCAGATGGGTCTATGCTGCTAAAGGCTTTGACTGATGTCTTCAGCATGGCCCCTGGAATCACTACGTCACTGACTATTAATTGAAAAGGTCTGAAAGATGGGAGTATGTGCTGGTAAACATTGTAATTACAGTTTAGAGCTCAAAAGGGCTCCTTGAGCTCCGTGATTTCATTAGAACTTCTTTTGCAAACTGATGTTGCTATTTAGAATACATTGACAGATTAGTAATTAGCAATCACAGTAATAGCAATACTGCCACCTCCTCCTCTACTACCACAAAACATTGACTATGGTTTCTCAAGAGCTTCTTATCTTTAGGCTCTGATCAAACGCTTTACGTATATTTACAAGAATCTGAGGTAGTTCCCACAAAAACCCCAGAGGGGTTGGTGCAGCGGGAGAGGAAGGACAGAAGGAATGGACAAGTTTCCTAGGACCGCAGTGGCAAATTCGCGCAAACTCAGTGTCTTCAAACAATGGAAATCTATTCTGTCACAGTTTGGAGGCCAGAAATCTGAAATCAGAGGTGTCCACAGGGTTGGTTCCTTCTGGAGACTCCAAAGGAGAATCTTTTCCATGCCTCTCTCCTGGGTTCCAGTTAAAGCCACCAATCCCTGATGTTTCTTGGCTTGTAGCTGTACCACCCCAGTGTACGTCGCCATTATCACATGGCCTTCCCCTCTGTGTCTCTTTGTGTATCTTCCCATTTCTGTCTCTCACAAGTATTCTTGTCACTGAATTGAGGACAAACCCTATTCCAACATGATCTATCTCAGGATCCTAACCTTAATTTCATCTGCAAAGACAATTATTTCAAATGAAGTCACATTCTTGGTTCTGGATGGATGTGCCTTTTGGGGCCATTTCAATATACTACAGTAAATACCCAGCTGCATAATTTATTTTCACTAATTTGACCAATTCAGCAAGAAAAACAACAAGTCAACAGTAACCATAAACTCTCCTTAGTACACATGCTCAAATTAACCCTATTTATACGGATATTATTTCCCTTCATTGCTTCTTCTCCTTTGAGTATAGCATAAACCCCCACCAAACTTCTCCTTAACTCCCCTGCTTCCGTCAGTTGGAGCTACCCAAACCGCAAGTAGCTCCTGGCTTCACCTCTAATGACTGCTTACATTATTTGAATTCTGTTTACCATGAGAAGCGTCCTTTATTGCTATGACTACTGAGAGTGCAATAAGTAAAGTCCGCTCTTCCATTTTTTCCAATGCCAACTGGATTTTTGCTTCCCTCCATGTTTGTAATTAAACAATATCTTCGCATAGACCCCATGTATGAATTTGTCTCTCCCTAAGGTCTTGGTAATCTGTAGCCATTGCTTTTTTTTCATTGACTTGCACATTCTTTTTCTACTAGTCCACACTGATTACTTCCTTTCCTCCAAAACAATAGATTTTCCTCCAATTAAGAGTGAGAAATCAATAGTTTTCAGTACAGGGATGGACAAAATAGCAAAACTACTTCTTTGTGGTTGAAAATGTTTTTATTACTAGCAGCTTCTGTTTATTTACTTTTTTGGTGAGGAAGATTGGCCCTGAGCTGACATCTGTTGCCAATCTTCCTCTATTTTCTGTGTGAGATGCTACCACAATATGGACTGATGAGCAGTATATAGGTCTGCATCCGGGATCTGCACCCATGAATTCCAGGCTGCCGAAGTGGAGCATGCATACTTAACCACTATGCCACTGGCCTGGCCCCTCTACTAGGTATTTTTATGTCAAAAAATAAGAATAGTGTTGTTCCACATGAAAATAAGGCCTCTGTTCTCTTGGTTCTCTCCATAAATATCTAATGTAAGTGTGTATAAACATCATCATCTGGGATTTTACATTGCAGGCCTTATGAAAAATATGATTTCTATAGATTTCAATAAGAATTCAGGATTTATTTTATTTAGTGGTTTCTTTTTAAGTTTAAATTTGAGATTCACTTAGAATTCTCTTTTTAACTTCATTGCTTTTATTTTCTAGTGCTGTAATTATAACTAGAAAACAAATAATATATGAGAATTCATTGATTTGTTGCTTGGCACAAAGCAGTTCTATGAAAGTAAAAAATATAGAAACACTTAAAAATTATTTATAAATAATGAGTTGAATATAAATCAGATTGGATGACTGATTGAAAAAACAAGAACTTTTACTTGACATCACACCTGATTTGAACTTCTCAGGCTTTGGAAAAATGAATAGGAAGAGACTGGTAATTGAATGTATATGAGGACATTTAGCATCCTGCCCTGTAGTAAGCAGTACTAGACAGCAGAAGGACCGCCATGTTGGTTATTGCATTGAGTGCCAGAGTTGCCTTGGCTGGTAAGGATCTACACGAGTCCTCCTTAACCTTCACCAATTACTATAATACAATTTTATTACAGGAGATATCTAGGTAAGGCTTAGTTAATGTCAAAAGGGCAAGGCAGAACTGGAAAGTGAAGAAGAAGGTAGAATCTGATATGTTCACTTACTCAAAGAGGTTGGAGGGTACATCCAATTCAGTCATGGGAGAGAGTCATCCCAGTTAATGGCATACAGCAAACATTTAGGAGTTAGTGACTGCTATTACAATTTGCGATATTCCAGGATTCAAATAGGCAGACAAGATTGTTTTATTTTATGTTTAGATACTTTTTCATAGTATAATTTATATACAATTAAATGCACCCATGGACAAATATATGCACCTGTGTAACTGCCATTATAATCAAGACTAGTTCCCTCAACCCAGAGAGATTTCCTGTGCCTCCTTGCAATCAGACGACCCAGCTGCAGCCCCAGAAAATGACTGATCTGTTTTCTGTCACTAAGGATTAGTTTTGCCCGTTCTAGAATTTTGTATAGATGGAATCATACAGTAAATAGTCTTTTTTGTCTGTTTTTTTGTTCAGTACAGTGTTTTTGAGATACTACTGTGTTGTTGTATCTTTCTGTACTTCGTTCTTCTGTACTGCTGAGTAGTATTCCACTGCATGAATGTAACACAATTTATTTATAAATTCCCCTGTAGATGGGCATTTGGGTTGTGTGCAGCTTGTCACTATTATGAACAAAGCTGATATGAATATATCTGTACATGTTTTTTATAGACATATAGTTTCAATTCTGTTAAGTGAATATATATGTGGGAGAAAAATTGTTGAGTTACATCATAACTCTATGTTTCACTTTATAAGAAACTGTCAAACAGATTCCCAATTTGTAATCCCACCAGCAGTGTATAAACTTCCAGTCATTTCACATCTTTGCCAATTTTGGGGAATTGTAAGGTTTTTTTTTCTTTTTTTAGCCATCCAAATAGTTTTCTAGTTGCATCTCTTTGTACTTTTAAACAATATTTCCTTGATTACTAATGACATTGAGCATTTTTCCCATGATGATTAGTCATTTGTATATCTTCTTTTGTGACATTCCTGTTCAATTTTTTGCCCACATATTTTTTAATTGGGTTGTCTTCTTAGTACTGAATTGTAAGAATTCTTTATTCTAGACCTGCTTTTATAGCAGACAGGCTGTGCTAGACTACGGGTAGATTCTCTCCTCTCTAGTTATGGAAGAGAAAAAACAAAATTGCTGCAACTCGGTGCCATTGTTCAAAGAGGTGCAGCCCAGCTACATGGTTTTGTTCTGAATAATCTACTCAGGGGAGCTAAACATTTAGCCTAAATTGAGGCAACAATGCTAATGAGCAACTTCTAAGTCTCAGGGGTTGCAACTACAGCTATTTATTTCTTGCTCATGTTACCTGAGTGTGCAAAACAGTCAATACTGTTCCAAGCTGCAGGTTGGTGCCAGGCTATGGGGTCTAGTCTTTCTGAGATTCAAGCTGAAAGAGCAGCCTCGATCTGGTATCCTCCCATTCTGATGGCAGCGGGAAAGAGCGAGAGAGCCAGGCCAACCACATGATGATAATAAACCTTCTGCAGGGATCTGGTGTCCGCTATGTTCAGTCACATTCCACTGGCCAAATCACATCACAAGGCTGAGCTCAATGTGAATGGACTGGGGTGAAAATACACGTCCCATGATAGGGATGGGGTGCCAATATAATCTACCACAATCAGCTGCAAAGAAGACCACACTCAAGGCAGAGAATTCTCAAGAAGGACCACGTACAAAGCTGAGTAGAAAGCCCGCACATGACAAGCATTGAATAAATATTCACTCACTTTTATTATTTCCTTCTATGTAGACCAGGACCTATATAGCATTATAAGAACCTGTTCTCTGGAATATATAGGAAGATTTTACAATAGTACTGATTCAGTTGAATTGCTTAGAAGTCAGATGGCATTGTCGTCTCTGTTTTCTTAGTTCTAGACCTTTACTCAGAATGAGAGACTTCATTCCAATATGTGTGAAATGTTGAACTATGAACCATTAAAAATTTCACATATTAAATAAAAGGGTGAATTTATTGATAGTGAACTTAAAATCTGTATGCTTGTTTAGACACTTTTAGGACTGATTTATATGCTTGTATGTTAAAAATGTTACATAACATAAAGGCGCATTAGTTTGTGACAGATATGATGTCTTTAATAGAGGAAATCTAGAAAATGTACCTTTGCTTCTCCCTAAAGCACCTCTTCCCAATCCCTCTAAAGCACCTTGTACTGGAATTCTGTATTCCTGTGAGCCATCTTCTTTACACAGTCAGATAGAGTCATGTCTTGGGAATTGGAACACTATAGATGAATTGATGCATGATCTACACCATAGCAGGGTAAAAATATTACACAAAAATTCAGTAACAACGATAACAATGATCATGATGATGATGACAATGACAAAGCCTAATATCGCCCTTACTATGTGCCAGGCACTATTCTAAACACTTTACATCTACTAACTCATTTAATCTTTATCATATTGTCATGAAATAGGTACTATGTTGAAGTCCATATTGCGTAAGGAGAAATTGATGCCAGAAAGATTAACTGGCTCAAAGTCCAGAGCTACAACTCGGGAGTTGGCTAGACGGGTCCATATTGGCTTACAGTGAACCAGGTTTTCTGTTCTCCACACCCTATGCAATCTTCTCCCATACTGACTGTTGTCTGGGCCATGTGACTTACCTTGGCCAAAGGGACATTATACTGTGTCATGCAAGCAGAACATCTAGAGGTCTGGTTGTCTTGGAACACTCTCTTTTGGCACCTAGTCACTACGTTAGATGCCTGGTCTAGGCTACTGCAAGGTTAGTGACCATTTGGGAAGAAAGATATTGAGACCACAATGAGAGAGGCGTCCAGCCTTCCTGGTGCTCTGGCTGAGTCCAGTCCACATCAGACTCACTAGCTGAACGTAGACACATAAGTAACCCAAAGGGAGAAGAGCAGAAGAAGTGCCCAGTCAACCCAAAGTTTTGTTAGAAATAATCAGTGTTGTCTTATGCCACTACATTTTGGATTGTTTTTATACATGGCAATTTCTAACTGAAATGGGGCAAGCCGTGGTCTACCTAGGGGAATTTTGCTGTCATCGAAGCAGCTAAAGAAATTGCTATATATTCACCTCATCCATATTTTCTGAATTTTCTGACAAAATCTGCCCTCAATCATGACCTAGTCTTGCAGGATACAAAATGCCAACACTGTACTGGCACATAATGCAGAACTTGCTAAATTAAATAACCTGATTTCATTAAGTTCCAGAAATCTGATTTTTGGGACAAAGTCAAAACAAACTCTGATGAGAGTCTAACAGTGATCATGGAGGTTTTGTCACCAGTGAGTATTTGACACATTTTCCCTCATTCTTGGCCAAGTACTCTTGAACCAAATCAGAGGTATTGTTTAACTGGCTACTGATTAATATTTCGGACAATGTAGTAATCAGCTATCCAAGTGAGCAATTAATCAGAGTAGTGAGAAATAAATGGCATCTTTAGATCACATTTTATTACAGTCTAAAGACCAAGTTTGTCCTCAGAGTCCTCATACCAAAAATGAGGTGACTATTAGCCATGACTCCGTGCAATAAGTCATTTAATGCTTGACCTTCATAGTTAGTTACATTTACTTCAAAGAAATGATGCAATGCTTTTGCAATTCCATGGAAAGAACTAAGAACATATATGTTGGAGATTTATTACGAGGAATTGGCTCACACAGTTATGGAGACTGAGAAGTCCCAGGATCTGCTATTTGCAAGCTGGAGACACAGGAAAGCCAGTGGTGTAATTCAATCTGAGTCCAAAGGCCTGAGAACCAGGAGTGCCAATGGTCTGTTTCAGTTCATGGGCTGGAGAAGATCAGTGGGGCAAGAATAAGGACTAAATTCTTCCTTCCTTTGACTTTTGTTCTATTCAGGCTTTCAACAGATGGAAAGATGCTCCTGCCTCACCACCACATTGGAGGGCAATCTACTGAGTCCACCGATGCAAATGCTAATCTTGTCCAGAAACACCTCACAGATAGATCCAGAAATAGTACTTAATTTAGATACCCCATGGCCAGTCAAGTTGACACAAAATTAACCATTACAAATATTAATAAATAAAACACTGCACAGCCAGGTATTCAAAAATCCAGGATGATGATAATGATGATGATGATGACTTGCTCTGAGTTAAGCTCCTATTAGAGAATGTCATATGGAAGCAATGAGAGTAAGGGCTGCTCTGCTCCATTTGTGCTTCCCCTAAGTCCCTTCAAATGTTAAGATAGAGCCATTCTTTTCTCCTAACATCATTTGAGTGTCATCTTAAGAGCCCTTTGTAGCCCTGTTTCACTCCAGGAATTCCTGGAAGAAAGATTCAGAGTTTTAGAATGTTGGGACTCCTGCCCAGGCTTTTGCTGAGTAAATGCACAGGTTCCAAAGAGCCGTAGGACTCTCCTGGCTTCCCCAAAGCACAACAGACCAGGACGATCTGAGAGGCAGAAAGCCTCGCACCTCCTTCAGATTCCAAAGTTTTAGAATCAAAAGGCCTGGGCCATAAATGCAGGCTTGCTGCCAAGTAGTTCTCAGACTTCAAGCAAAGCAGGTAGAGTTTTGACATTGAACAGATACGGGATCAAAATCTTAGCCCTGCCTCTTTGAAAATACGTTCCCTTTGGCAACATCCTGGTCTTTTCTAAGCTTCAGTGTCCTCAAGTATAGAATGGGGTAATAATACCTACTTTACAGGGCTGTTGTGAGTATCAAAACGGAAAATATATTTAAAATAAAATGTTTACCATAAAGCTTTGAGTTCAGGTGATTAATCAAGTTACAAACCTGATGGAGAAGAAACATTATTATAGATAAAACATACAAAATATCCTCAAGAATTAAAGTTATCTATAACTTCTGTGCATCAGACCACTCACTGCATTGTGCAGACCCACAACTCTAGGACTACTGAGGTTTGCAAGCAATAAGTTTAAATCAGAGCTCAATAGTTTCAACCTGACCCAACCCAATGATTCCCTGTGTGTATAAGAACTGAAACTTCCTTGAAATCAACATGAAATACTCAAATAGTTTAATTCGTGATATCAGGCTTTGAGATTATGGAAGAGCACAATTGTGGTGAAATTGTCTGATATCAAAGGCATTTTTACTCCCCTTCCCACCTGACTGAGATGCAACATCATCAATACACTAAATAGCTTTTGGGATCAACTGGAGCATAATCTGTCCCATGGTCAAGGTTATGCTATTTCTTCTAATGTCAGAATGGGAGCTGATGAGATAATTGCAGTCTTTCCATTATCTAGTTCTGGAGACACATTTCCGTTTAATTTCTTTCTTTTAAATCAGTGTTCGTTTACCATCAGTTCATACCAAAGTCACTTCTGAGACTTTTCCAGGTTATCTCTTCCTTTTCCCAGATCAATGGATATGAAATGGGGGTCCAGGCATCTACGTATTAAAGAAGCCTCATCTGTAAATCTGATGTGCATCCCTGATTAAGAGCCACTCATGAAATTGAATTGACCCAGTCCTTGCAAATGATCTTTTGAAAGGGAAACTCAGTTACAATTTCACTCTTTCCTTCATAGTCATTTCACATTGTATACAGTGGCAAAATGTTTAATTTTCACATTTTTATTGCAAATATCACTTTTGATTAAGCATAAAAAGTCATAAAAATGAAATCATAGCCCTGTAGAATCAGAGAACAGGAAGATAGTGCTACTAGCTACTGTACCTGGAAAGGTTGCCAAAGTCTGAATTCCTGTTCTCTAGTGTGTTGTGACCACTCTAATACCAGTATTTTAATGTTGGTGCTAAACTCCTCTGACAATGGCACGTATAGTGCCCAGGATGGAGTCTGATTCAGTTTGTGATTATGGCCTTTGAGCTGATCTTTTCTCCCTGGGAAAGAGGAAAAGGAGAGAAATAGTCCACATGTGATTAGCAGCCTCAGTCACTATGTTTCTTTTTAAAAATTTTTAAATATCAAGTCAGAAATAAGAAGAAGTCAACAATCAGTAGCTAGTCAAAACCATCTGTTTTGTTTACACGGATGTCTATAAATGACATATATACATTTACCTGTCATGGATGTGAGAAATGTTTATATAAATAAATAGACAGCATGGAGTTGAGAAAGCATCACTTAGAATAAAGTCACCTCTAGAAATCGAGAACTTCAGAGGCCTAGGTGACTTTCAGATTGTGAAACTCTTAGCAAGAAATTTCTTAACAACTCTATTGTAGTACAATTGACATAACATAAACTGCATATATTTTGATTGTGCAATTTTATAAGCGTGAAACCATCACCACAGTCAAAATAATGAACTTACCTTCACTCCAAAAAGTATCCTCATGCTTTTTTGTAATTCTTCTCTCTGGCTCCTCTTTCAGGCAACCACTGATTTACTTTCTGTCAATATTTGCTTCATTTTCTTTGAATTGTATATAAATGCAATCATACAGTAAGTACTCTTTTTTTCCCTGTTTTCTTTCATTCAACATGATTATTTTGAGATTCATTCATATTGTAATATGAATCAATAGTTTATTCCTTTTAATGCAAGTAGCATCATATTGTATGGATGTACCACAGTTTGTTTTTCCATGCGTTTGTTGACTGACCCTTGGGTTGTTTCCAGCTTTGGGCTAGGACAAATAAAAGCCACCATAAACATTTGTGTACAAGTCATTATTTGGCCAAGTGCTTCCTTTTCTCTTGGGGAAATATTTAGGAGTAGAGTGGGTGGCTCATATGGAAGGTAAGCAAGTAACTTTTTAAAAAAAACTTACAAATGATTTTCAAGAATGTATCATTTCACATTGCCATCAGCAGTGTTTGAGAGTTCTAGGACCTCCACATTCTTACCAACACTTGGTATGGTCGGTCTTTGTAATTTAAGCCATTTTGATATCACATGCATAATGCTATCTCATGGTTTTAATTTGTATTTCTATAGTAACAAATGATGTTGAACTTCTTGCCATGGGCACATTTGCCAAATTTTTTTTTTTGGTGGAATATCTGTTTAAATATTTTATCCATTTTTAAAAAATTGGGTTGTCTGCTTTCTTGTTAAGTTTTGGGATTTTGTGTATTCTAGATAAAAGTCCTACATCAGATACATGATTGGCAAATATTTTATTTTAGTTTGTAGCTCGTCTTTTCATTCCCTTAGCAGTGTTTCATGAGGAATAGAAGTTTTAAATTTTGGTGAAGCCTATTTTTTCTCTTTTAATGACCTTGATTTGTTGTAACAGCTAAGAAATCTTTGTTTAACCCAGGATCCCAAAGATTTTCTCCTGTGTTTTTTTTCTAGAAGCTTTATAAGTTTACATTTTATTTTTGTGTCTTTGATCCATTTTAAGTTACGTTTTAATACTGTGTGAGATATGGATTTACATTTGATTTTTTGTTTGCATATGGACACCAAATTGCTCTAGCACCAAAATGATTATTTTTTCTCCACTGAATTGTTAGGAAGAATTTTTTAAATTAAGATGTATAAATATAAAGCGGATTATACCAAAATGAGTTTAAGCCTCACTTTTTGTAAAAATGCCTAGATTATTGAAGAGAGATTTTGCTTTCACTCACAATGACAGTTGATCTTAAGTACAATAGAAGAATTGAAATGTAAAAACAAAGCAAACCAAAAAAAAAAAAAAACTAGATTTGAGGTTTATTTTGAATGTACAGCCAAGCTAAATGATCCAATTGATCCACACCCACTCCAACTGTCTGTGCTCCTTGTCATTTAGTAAAATATCTAACTACTTTAGACAATGGATGGTAGCCTATCTATTGCTGAGGACTGGACACTTCCTACAAGGTTAAATTTCTTTTCAAGGTGTAAGTCACTTATTTGAGATCACAGATGATGAAGCCAAATGTCAGAAGCTTGTAGAGAAGAGTCTTTCTCCCAGAGATCTACCCTATAGTGGGCTTCCTTCTGCATACACGTTACACAAGGCCAGCTAGTGAAAGGAGTCCGCTCTTTTCAGTCTGTTTTGAGAAAACAAAATGCATTATATACAACATTTCTGGTGTGGAAAGTATGGAAATTTTAAGGTCCTTGATGACTACATTGCATCTATCTACTACCTAAAAAGTTCATCCTAATTCTGTAGACATGAAATGATATTTGAAGTGAAGTATTACAACATTTTTCAGGTTTTACTTTATTAAAATCAAAAGAACATTTTAGATTAAATCACTCTGACTTTCCCTTATGAAGACAAACAAAAGCCTTAAAAATATTATAACTTGAACAAATAAATAAAAGGAGGGAAGCCCATAAACCTAACATGACTTTGATGATCACAACCACTGATGCTGGAAGATTAGTTTAATTTTTAGGGTCTACCAAGAAAGCTCCAGCTCCCACAAGAAGCAAACACACACACACACACTCCCCCAAACAAACTCGAGTAGTGACTACTTCTGGTTTACCAAAAAATAAAACCATGTTCACTGCTTTACAAACAATTCACCAAGTCTATGTAAGGCAGCACTGCCTTGTCTAGACTTTCTCCCAAATAAACATTTATTTTGCTGCTGTGTGAGTTCTCCTTGCATAGCTTCTGAGACTTGCAGGTCAACATCACCATCAAGCATGGATGTTGTGGTGGGGAGACACAGTCTGACATGGTACTTACTGGTATGTCTACCCTAATGGTGATATGCAAACGGTATTTTTTGTTAGTTTCTTACAATCTTGATATTTTTTTCACACTATAGAAGAACAACTAGAAGCAAGACTTGTGTTTCACAGGATATATAGCTCATCCGTGGTCCGTCACATTTCTGAACAATTATAATTGTACATTGGGACATTGTCTTTTGATGTTGAAGAGAAGATTTAATTATAATGTAGAGAGTGGGTGCTGTGGTCTGAAAGTCTGTGTCCCCCCAAAATTCATATGTTAGAATCCTAATGCCCAATGTGATAGCTTTAAGAGATGGGGCCTTCAGGAGGTGCTTACCTCATAAGGGTAAAGCCTTCCTGAATGGGATTAATATCTGTATAAAAGAGACCACCCAGAGCTTCTTAGCCACCTCCACCATGTGAGGACAGAGTGAGAATTCTTCAACCTGGGAGAGGACCTTCACCCCACCATGCTGGCACCCTTATCTCAGACTTCCAGACCTGAGAACTGTAAGAAATAAATATCTGCTATTCATAAGCTGCCCAGTTTGTGGTATTTTGTTATAGCAGCCCGAACAAACTAAGATACTGTGGGCACCTGTACCACACATTTTCCTGACTCTATGAGCAGCATTTCTGGTGGTTCAGGATAGTCCCAGGTTTGTGGACAAGGCAATATCTGAATAACTAACTGGATGAGGTGAGGTTCCCTTGCTGTGACCTCCCCAAAGAGGATGTGCTTTCTCTCTACTCTGACATCAACTTGGTTGCAAATTACCTCTTTTGTGCTTTTTATAACTTCTGATGCTAAAAGTACCACGAATGCCATGCTTTATCTCCCCCATGCATATACACTAGTGTCTAGCACACAATAGGTATACCTAAATATGTGTTGAGTGAAAATCAAGTATGCACAATTCAGATTTGATACTGTTATTTATTTCATGATTTAACAAATTTTATTGAATGCTTATAGACATCTTGCCCACTGAGCTAGATTATAGATATACAAAGAAAATAAGACACAACATCTGGTTTCAAAGAGCTTAGAATGAATTTAAGTTGAGTAAGTCCTGGAATATTTACTTTAAGGTGATTTTGAAAGCAGAGATCAATAATTATTACTCATAAATTGGTGCATATTGTATTATATTTTTGCAAAATTTCATAGATCATACACAATATTATAGCTCTTTATAATTCTCTACCACACCTGAGTACCATCACTATCATCTTTGTAAGGTTCAGGCTCAATCTAGTCTTGTCAAATGTCAATATAGGTAAAAATATTGAAATTTAAAGCAAAATGAGTAGTGGTGTAAATGCTTATAGGGTTTTTTCCTGTTAACTATCAACACAACAGTTTTTTTTGTTTGTTTTTTAAAGTTTGGCACCTGAGCTAACAACTGTTGCCAATCTTTTTTTTTTTTTTTTTTTCTGCTTTATCTCCCCAACCCCACCCCGTACATAGTTGTATATCTTAGTTGCAAGTCCTTCTAGTTGTGGGATGTGGGATGCTGCCTCAATGTGGCCTGACTAGTGGTGCCATGTCTGCGCACAGGATCCGAACCCTGGGCCGCCACAGCAGAGCACGCGAACTTAACCACTCGGCCACGGAGCCGGCCCCCTCAACACAACAGTTTTTAAAAGCTCAGTTTTCAAATGACAAAAATTATTACAGGTTAACTTACGTTCATTTTATAGGGAAGTAATAAAATTGATTAAAATCAAATGAGTATATATGTGTAATATATATAGTATAAATATATATACTATATATTAATGTATGTTAAATTTAAATATAAAATATAGATGTGCTATATTTTTAAACAGTAGTGTGGTGTGTGTGTGTGTGTGTGTGTGTGTGTGTATTCATATATACATCACGATGAAGGGAAAGAGAGTGGCTTTGCAATATAGATACAAAAGAACTACTTCTTTACATAACTCTATCATGATTGGAGAGGAGCTTCTGAACTTTATTTACTATTAAGGCATTCATGAGAGTATATAGAGAAATTATCTTAGTTAACATAATTCCTCAATGGCAAATATTGGGCTGTATATTGTTTTGTGCATTAGATACCAGTAAGAGCTTGATTCATGCCTTGACTTGACTTTTAATGAGAAAATCTAGACCAACTAGTCAAATCTGAAATACTAAAATTACTTTAAGGTCTCAATGCTGTGACAGTTCATAAAAGCCAAGGTTAGAGGCAAGGGGAAATTGAGAACGGACAGCAACATTTCAAAACAGAGGGAGAAGATTCTCATAGGAAGATAGAGTTAGAAGACATCTGAAAAATCACTGTGGTGGCTCACATCATTTTACAGCCCTTATTACCACAAATCAAAGAGATGTTATAACTTGTCAGCTCCACAAAGTAAGTTAAGGACACGGGCAGAATGAAACTGCAAGTCTTTTAATTCCTAGTTTAAGATTCTCCTCCATATCACAAGCTTTTTAAAGTATCTACTATTGCTTTAAATCAAAGTGCCTCCTTTGCCTGAAACTAATTGCAGAATAAGCTCCCGTCTTGATACATCCTCAGAACTGAGGTTTTTAATCATATAGAAATTATGTTTATAAGCCTCTGCTTCAAGGAACAAGATTCAGGGGAGTGGATACTTATACAAAAGCAAATAAACATTCATGCTATTATATAACTGATTTAAAATTTTATACCAATAGTATGATGAAGAAAAATAAATTTCAAGATATGTGAATAGAAGAAATTATTTTTTAAATCCATCAAGCATTCCATTAAGTGTTCCTTAACTTGTCACTTATGAAAGGAATTCAATCTGCTACTTCAATTCTAGCAAAGAATCCTCAGTTCTCTTCTCCTTTCCCTCTCCATACTCTTTTCTGTACAATTTTACCAATTTCTATGGCTTCGATTATCATCAATTTGATTGCAAATCTTCATGTGTATATTTCCATCTCCCATTTTTTTCTCTTGAATTCCAGACTGAAATGCAATAGACTCTTCTACCTAGAATACCCACAAGCACCTCAAGTTAAACATTAAATATTGAGCCCACTATGAACCCCTTTCAAAGCTTCCTTTTCCCTGCATTTCCGATGCCCTTTGCAGGAAGTCACCTTGCACTTCTACTGCCTCTCGCTTCACATCTGTTCACATCTGTTAATTCTAGTCCTAAATAGTTCTCAGACTTGTTCCCTGCTTTTCATTTTAACCACCTCTCCATGACTCCTGGAACTCATCCCCTCCTACATGATTTCTGCATCTCCTTCCCGTTTCTCGCACAACTCCATTTCTTTACCCAGCTTGGAGCTGGGGCGATCATGTTATGGCCACTATATAGGGAATATTCTAGACCTCTTAGATTGGCAGAAAAAGCCCTTCACAGTTGGGCTTTTTTTCACTCACCCCATTTCACATCAATTACCCTAAACTTTACTCTAGTTAACCTGTACCTGAGAGACTCTAAAATTTTCAACAGTTGCCAAACATACTTGGCCTTTTCATGCTTCTGAGAATGCCTGATAAAATATATATCCCCTTCTCATGTGATGAAATCCTACATATTCTACAAGATTTGGCTCTCTTCGTAAGGCCTTCATTCAACCTCCCAAGACAACTAGCCGAGCAAGTCTCTCTTTCTTTTTTGTTCCTATAGCAATCTGTTCATATACCTATGTGTTGCTTATTACATTGCATTCTAACTAGCTATTTGTGGTTCTATTTTCCATACACTCTGTGAACTCACTTACCTCAAGAATTATATCACATTCCTCTTTGCAAACAGTCAAACAGGAAACAACCATAGTGCTTAGGAACCAGGTAGCATTCAGTATGTGTTTGCTGAATAAAGGAATAACGCTGAATAGGTAACTGCATAGATGAATGAAGGAGTGATGGGTGAATCAGACCCAGCTCTTTGATTTCCTATCTCAGGGACAGACTGCAGTGGGAAATAATTAGGAAGTGTACCTTAGCTTGGCTAGAAAATTAGCCCCATATGGGATATAATATGAGGCAATCCAAACGGCTTTTGTCCACAAATACCTCCCTGTGAGCTCTTTGATGCTTGTAATTCTTTGGGATAGGACAAAAGTTTCCATTATATAATTAGAGAAGAAATTAAATTTTAAAATACCTCAGTCACTAATTCATAGTGCAATATAGAGTAAGGTTTCAATGACATTGAAGTTAATTTCTGCCCCTTATGGAACGTTACTACAGATCCAGGCTGTCTAAGATCCAACTCAACATTGTACTAGTCTGACCAGGATGTAGATCTCTCTGTGCCTTGTTTTTCTCACATGTATAATAGGGACTATAATAATAGGACTAGTCTCCTAGGAGTGTTATAATGCTAAAACTCAGTAAGTTAATACATGTGTAATGCTCACAGGAGTGATTTATACGTAGCATATGTTTAATAAATTATTATTTTTAATTATCAATAATTTATAACTAGCATCAAGACTTCTCTGGAGGGAAATTTGTAGTAACAGATAGAGTGAGGTTTGCCAGAAGACAGGGTGGGATGCTACAGAAGAGGAGAAAATGTCAAGGAACGTAGAACTGGAACTGTCAAATGCCTCTATCCAAATCCGTAATTTGGCACAGCAAATATCATATCACTTAACTTTCAGATAATAGTAAGATGCTATTTTTACAATAAGAATACTGAATATTGATGGAAAATGACCAAGAAAAAAACACTGAAGAAAGAATTACAAGGCATTCATTCACAGTTGAAAAGAAATAGCCACTGTTAAAATAACAACAACAAAACCTGTATGGAAAGACGGAAAGTAGGAAGAAGACCTAAGAGTAAGTCTCTGGGAGTGGGGGGAGAGGGAGGAATGTCATTGGAAATGTCAAAAAGGGGTGTAATTTTGTAAAAGGTCATTAATCTACTGGTATACTGTAGAAGAGGGGAAATAGCCCTCATCTAAACAGCAAGAATTCTGTGCTCAGCTTTTACTTTAAAATATAGAGATATCCAAATAAATCAGAGAGAAGCCGATAAAAGTGGATCAATAATACTGAAATTATTCAGAAGATAAACTCAAAGGCTTTTTTGCAGTTGACCGGGCTGACTTCAGTTACACAGATTCCAGAGCAATTAACAAGCTGAAATTTATTTGTTATTCCTCCACCATTGTCTTTACACAAATGCAAATAAGAAACAAGACCTAAGTCCCTCCCCTTTGCATAAAAAGGCCGAAATATTTATACAAAGGACTTAGCCCATCTGTAAGTTTCTGTTCATCATACACAGGGAAGCCTTTCAGAGAGCAAATTGCTTTCATTTTAGATCCTTGTCATTAATACAATTCAGACTGATCTGCTCTCTGTTCATCCCACGAGAGGTAGATTAGCAGGAAATTATAGCAAGATTGGTAGAAATACATAAATATGATCTATATAATGTTTACTCAATGTATGATACTATATATAATCATATGCAATATGATACGTATTAAATAAAATATGAAATATATAAAGGTAAAAATGTGACAAATCAAATCAAAGGAAAAAAGAAAAAAGCTGTAAGAAATTAGCAACAAAAATTCAAAACACATAAGCAGTCTGGGACGGGTTAAAACAGGGACACTGAGCTGCTAACATCTCTAGCTGCAGAAGAGCAGTACCATATTATCTCAGAGAATAATGCAATAATGGATATTAACACTTACAAACTTAAGACTTCATGGACAGTTTAAATTACAAAGAATGAAAATATTTAAGAAAATTTCTGCTTTTTATTGTTGAGTTGTGTATTGTCTAGGTCGAAAATTTACCTACAGGAAACATTTCATTTGAGGACAAAGATGGAAAAATGCAGCACTACTATACTTATCAGTACTATTATAATCATGGTAAGATTGTAAATTGCCTTTCTCACATTCCAAGTAGTCAAAAAGAGCTGAGCTGCTTCTGATCGTTTTCCACTATGGTTAATTTTAATAAAGAATATTCGATTAGTCATTAATTGAAAAACAAATAGACACTAGAGATTATTATTTCAAAATGCCTAAATCTTGAAGGTTTTTATTAAATTTAATTTAATTCACACAAAAATTCATTAAAATTAAATGGTGATAAAACATCATTTCAGTGTAACTTCTAATAATGACGACTTTCAAAATGGTAAGAGAAAACCTAAGTGAAAATGCTAAGCCAAAAAGAACTTGCCTTTGCCATTTTCCCAACCTTGAAATGTTTTGTCCATTCCACACAACAGAAAGAACACAGGTCCCAAGCAGCCCTTTGAACTATTTGAATCAAGCAATTCTTGGAGGCAAGGAAGGACAAGACAAAAGGCTATTACAGATCTGAACTTGGGCTAGAGATGGCTGAGACAAATGGTGTAAGTTCTATCCACAAATCACTGACAGTCTAATCTGAGGATTCCTTATCATTCTCAAACCCATTAGTAAAACATACTAGGGGGCCAGCCTGGTGGCACAGTGGTTAAGTTCACACATTCTGCTTTGGCAGCCTGGGGTTTGCTGGTTCAGATCCCGGGTGCAGACCTACACACTGCTTGGCAAGCCATGCTGTGGCAGGTATCCCACATATAAGGCAGAGGAAGATGGGCACGGATGTTAGCTCAGGGCCAGTCTTCCTCAGCAAAAAAAGGAGGATTGGTGACAGATGTTAGCTCAGGGCTAATCTTCCTCAAAAAAACAAAAACATACTAAACAATGATACTAAAGAGATGGATGGATGTCCACTAAAATCCTTCTTTCTCTTTGGTCCAATGGCTAGATTACTTTTCCAGCCTCCCTTGAGGTTGGAAATCTCCACGTGACTAAGTTTTCTCACAAGGAAGACAAGAGGAAGTGCTTTTGCCAAATCTCTGCCTCACCTGTAAAGTGCTCCCATGGGGGTTCTTCCACGGCCTTTCCATTCCTCTGCAAATACAGCCCACAGCAAGATCCAACCTAGGGGGTGGCCAGACTCCAAGACCAAAGGAGTTGGGTCTGGTGTGATTATATGGAAAGAGTCGTCCTGCAGACATAACACCAGCCCATCACTCTTACATGAGGGAACATTATCTATTGTGTTAAACCTGTGACATTTAGTGCCTAAGTGTTATCATTGCCTAGCTGACCCTAACTAATTCAAATGGTTAAGAAGAGAGTTTGGAGTTAGATAAACCTAGTTTTCAATCCCCACTCCTGATTTATTAAATGTGTCGTTTTGGGTAAGTCTCTCAAATTCAAAAGCCTCCATTGCCTGATGTTTAAAAAGGGGAAAATAATACCCACACCTATGTCAGAGTTTTAATGAGATAAGTTTGATATTATTGTTTATGTTTTAAATGAGATAATGTATGATAAAATATTTAGCATAGTGCCTAAAAAGATATTTAATAAATGGGACTTATTATAATCAATTTTCTAATTAAATACTATTCATAAGTACTATTCAAGAAAGAGAAAATGAATATCTTAATAGCTTTTAAGACTATGAATACAGGTGCAGACTCTCATCTCAAGATAATCCAAATGGCAATTCAATTTTCCCTACCAGAATACTGCATAAACAAGGGGATCCTTGAAGGCTGATAAGTATAAATCTTTTTACATTCAAAGATATGACATCATACATCATCCAGACTCCTCAAAGCAAAAACACAGGACCATCTTTGTGGGTTGCCTAACACACAAATGCACATACACAGACACATACACACACACAACCTATTTAGGAAAGATCTTTCCAAGAAGACACCCATATTCCACTTTACTCAGTGAAGGTAAAGTGACTCAAAAGAGAAAACAATTACTTCACTGTTCCTATGAAGGGAATCTGTACAAAATATCTGTGGTTTTTGGGAGTGAGGTCTTAGTCCTTCTTATCTGTGTTCTGTTTGTTCCACAGATAAACTAAAAAGAAAAAAAGGAAATATTTAGATGACTAAAGGCAAAATATCATCCTGTATCAAACTCACATTGACAATACTTAAAAATAACTATTTTCATAAATGAAAGTGTCAACATGATAATTTTATAGTTTATAGGTCTCAAGGACACTGGAAATGGATCCAATACCAGTATGTGAGAAGAGTGAAATAAGCAAGACCTTTCTCTTATTTATTTTTATATCCATCAATAGTAAATTGGAGCACGCCTTTATCTCATATTTCTTCCATTTTATTAGTGCCAGTTTGGATTGCAAGATTTTTATCCCACCCTACCAGCTCCCCCCACCCCCACTCCACCATTTCGCCTTTTCTTTCTTCACCATTGATCCTCTAAACTACAAGACCATCTGTTCACTTGGCAGATGCAAGTCAGTTCTGTAATTGTTGTCATTCTTAGCATAGTGCAAGCCCTGCACAATCCAGAGGACGAGAAGAACTACATTCATGAGTTAGCCAAATGTATATTGTTGTCAAAATTACTTGTCAAAACGTCAAAGGGAACAATATTTGATTTTCAAAGCACAGCATACATCTACCCAGATTACAATACGAGGCCTCTATTATGCTGTTACTTATGCAATGCATCATTCAGATTTTGACTGAAGTAAATGGCATGAGCTCTCACAGGCTTTGATTTCTATTGTGTAAAAGGAGTACAGGAGTTAGTTACAAAATCCTTTGTTCAAGCAGTGAATTGAGAGCTTTTTCTGAAGCATATCAAATACAAACATTTGGAAGACAGGAATCTCTGGTATGAATGCATCTCCCTTTTAAACAACCCCAATATATGATAATCAGGATTTAAACAAAAATTTATTAAAATGTAGTATGGCAGGATTTTCAAGACGAATGGCACTAAGAAATTGTATTAGTTTTCTACTGCTGCTGTAACAAATTACCACAAATTTAGTGGTTTAAAACCACACAAATTTATTATCTTCCATATCTGTAGATCAGGAGTCCAACATGGGTCTCACTGGCCTAAAGTCAAATGTCCACAGGGCTGCTTTCCTTTCTGGAGACTCCAGTGAAGAATTCGTTTTCTTGTTTCTTCCAGCTTCTAGAAGCCACCCTCATTCCTTGGCTGTGGGGTCCTTCTTCTATCTTTAAAGCTGGCAACATTGTTGCATCTCTTTGGTCATTCTTCCTAATTATATCCCTCTCTCTGACAATAGCCAGAGAAAGTTCTCTACTTTTAAGGAATCATGCGATTAGGTTGGGGTCATCTGGATAACCCAGGAGAATCCCCCCAGTGCAAAGCCCTTAACCTTAAACACGTCCGCAAAGTCCCCTTTTCCACATAAGGTAACATAGTCACTGATTCCAGGGGTTGAGTATGGACATTTTGGGAGAATATTATTCTGCCTACCACAACTATCATCCATCTCACGCTCCTCTTTTACAAAGGACAAACGAAAGAAATAAATAGGTTACATTAGCTCAAAGTCAAACAAATATTGAAAAATTAAAACTATAACCCCAAACTTCAGTTCTCAGCTCTTGTAACTAAACTGTATCACTTTTCTTCATAATTTTGCATGATTCTTCTTGTGAAAAAGAAATGAACCAAAGGGTTCCTCTAAACAGTATTTGCACTATGGAGCTCTAATAGCAGACCTAAACTATTATTTGATGATATAAATCAGCCGTACACACAACTTTTCAACAATGCATAGACCTCCCAGAGTTAGAGTAGGTGTTTAATTAACACATATATTGTTGATGACAACAATGATGATGTTATGCCACAACACTGCTTTAAAAACTGCTTTTAATTTCTAACTGATTTATGAATTAATTTCAATATACACACAGTGAAGATAGATGAGTGAGAAACCAACTAACCAAAATGTCTGTACATGCAAACCTTCTACAAATACTTATTAAGTGGCTACTCCATGCTAAACATTGAGCTATATGCTGGAGATAAAGGATAAATAGGTCATGAAACAGTCCTGAATTAACTCAGTGTGGTTGGTAAAACATATATATATATATATATATATAAGCATGTATCATGTGCTCTCATAAAGGTACATGAAAAGAGAATAAAGGCGGAAGTAGCTATTACTGGAAAAGATACCAATAGAGAAAGTGCCATTTGAGATTGATTTTGAAGGATTATTGGGATTTCAAACTTTCAGATGAGTAGAAATAGGCTTTCCTTTATTTTCTCAGGAACCATAAAATGGTATCAGGTTAATCAATTCAAAAATTTCTAGCAAAATTAGCCTCTAGGAAACTTACATGCCTCACATCATATTTTTCCCCCAACTTTTCTGTTTTTAAAGATATAAGTCTGAGGATGAAGAATAGCGCATTCTACAGCCACGCCATGGGCCTGCTTTCCCCAGTGAGCAGTCTTCAGCTCTCGAGCTGAGAGTATGAGTGTCTGCTCTGCTGGGCCAGCGCCTCAGGGAGAATATAAGGCCCTCATCTACAACTTGCTGTCACATAAAATACAAGCTTCAACTTTGGAGAACTTCCAAACAGATGCCCCTTAATAAAATGTTGACTTGTTTTCAAGAACTGCCAAGCCACATCAAAGCTAGGTATTAACTCAGGAACATTCAATAAATAATACCATTAGCAATGACTAAGATTTTGTGGAATTTTGGGGACAGTATCAATATCTCAGAATGCATTCAAGCATTCAATACATATTTATTAAGCTACTCCTATGTACCAGACACTCTTCTATGCACTGAGGAAGTGAATAAAACAAAGTCCTTGCTCTCTAAGAAAAATGAATATGCAATACGGCGGATGATAAAAAGTGTTATAGAGAAAGTTAAAAGCAGGATAAGGTAATAGCAAAATGGTGCAGTGGTGTTGTTATTCAAAGGACTCCCAGGGAAACAGTCTCACATGATGTTTGAGCCCTTAACTGAGTAAAGTGAATGAAGAACCGGTGCAAGTGGAACAGAAAGTACAAACGCCATGGGGCATTTTTGATGTACGTCAAGAAAAGCAATGTAGGAAGCACCGTTAAACCAGAAGAAGAGCGGTAAGGAGATGAGGACAGAGAAGTAGCTGCGCATGCTCCCAGGTAGATCCCGGATGGATTTTGTTTTGACTGCACAGGGAAGTTACTCTTGGATTTTAAATAGGATTGTAACGTAATCTGACTTACATTTAAAGGGATTTATCTGGCTTCTGTTTTACAAGGGGATAAGCAGAGAGACCATTAGGGAGCCACTGCAGTTTCCAAGTGAGTTATGAGGGTGGTTTCTCCATCACTATGAGTTTGCAAACTGGTTAAATACAAAATTGATTCCCGTAGTTTTTCAAAATGGAGATTGTAGATCTGTCTGAAATGGAGTAAAATGATACTAGAGTTAAATCCATGTATAAATCCAAAGCTGTAAAACTTGTAAAATTTTGAACAACTAGGTATGATTCTTGAATATCACAAAGATATTGATTAATCCTGAAAACTATAGGTGAAAGTAATAGCTCATTATTTGTAGGACATTGTTTAGAAAATATCTATCTATAGTCAATAAGGTGTCATATACTTTAACTTTCCACCTTTTAAATATTTCTACTGAATGATTATTTTTTAGTAAACATATTTCTTGGTCTATTTATTTATTATATTGATTTGTTATATTTAGTAACATACATATTAGAAAAAATAGTTTCTTAAAAATTACTGAAACTTATATATGTTGATAAATAACATTTTCAGATATAATTGTTGGTATTTTCTTTGGAAAAATCAAGGTTCATCAGCTATTATCATAATGGTCAAAGTCTAAACTATGGCCAATATATATTTATACAAACAAAATCACATCCATACATGTACACTCTAAGTTATTAAGGAAATTTTTGATAATTGAATATGTTTAAAATTCCCTCTGGATTCTTAAGAAATATTTGTGATATTTAGTTTCTGGGCCATACGTATAATCACTTCAAAAATTTCTTGGTGACATGAATAACTTTCTTTTTTTGGTTGGGTATTGGTTGCTAAGGTTACAGACTTTTTTTCTCTGCTAATAACGGACTATATTGGGCCTGTAACATGAGTCTCCTGGGCACTCAGAATCTGATTGCCCCAAGTCTCATTTTCTAGGCTTTCTTTGTATCCAATGCCTAATTTTCAGATTCCTGCCCTGTGTCAGCTGACACTAGTCCTCTTGCTGACTGGGTACACCCTCAATGAATAAAGGCTTGATTGTGCATTGATTAAAATAGCTTATTTTACTGTTAAAGTAAATTACACAGAAATGGTATTTCCTCCCAAACAAAGAAAAATAATACCATAATAACCCAAACTTGACACTTCCCTAATGCTTTAATCTGACAATCTCAGCACACTTAACAAAGAGCAATTAATTAACCCTAACAACATTGCTGTCAGGAAGGCCTGATTACACCCATTTTACAAACAAAACGCTAAGAGGTAACATAACTTGGGCAAGGTTACACAGTTGGCTCGTGACAGTCCGGGGACCATAACTCAACAGCCTTGGCCCTGGGCTCCCAGGCAGTCAACAAGCAGTCAGCAGGTACTAATCAGGAGAACATACTGCTCCTGCTTCTGCTACGAAAATCCCCATTTCATAAATCCCTGAATGGCTATTTAAACAAACTCTTTATTATATTCAGTCATAATTCTCATCCAAGTTTATCACCAAGAGGAAAAAGAACTTGAAAATATATAAGCTTGAAACTCCATAAGTACATCTTGTCAAGATATGCCTTCTGAAAAAAACAGCCGTGTTAAATGTTAACTAGTGAAATATGACCAAGGAAGACTTTTGAGACAGGAGTGCTAGTACCTAAGGGTGCCATCTGAGTGAGCTACAAAGTATAGTAGTCAGCGCGTTCAGTGACTCTTGCCTTTCCTGATAAACTTACCACCACGTCTTATAATACTAGGAAGAGGAAATGTTTTCTTGCCATTCACATGCACAAGCAGAACCAGCCTGTAAAGAAGACACGAAGCCATTTGGGAACACTACTGGATACATCCATCCAGTTAGGAAGCTTTTTGGTTTTTTGTAAGTGATAAATTTCGTGACTCCATTGCCATTCATGTGGCTTCATCAAAAGCTGTGCCTGTGGTTAAATTGGATCCCAAAGCCTCGGCGGGGATGGCTAGCGTCACACTGACATGGTAGCTGCTAAGTCTGTAATCACCAAACTTCAGTCAGGTCCTGACATCAAGGGCAGAGAGCCCACATCATTTCCCTTCTCATGCTGTTCCAGAGAACATAAACTAATCAAGTCCCTCATTAAAAGTTATGTTTCCTCAGAAGTGTCTTTAATGAGAATCTGATTTTAGTAAAATTTACAAATGGCATCCCCCTCCTGATTCTCTGTGTGTATTTAGGCTGGGAATGATCAACAGCTCTCTTGCGCTTAGGCCGTTATCATAAACATGCAATGGAGAAATAATGAAATGCTGGTTCTCTCCTTGACCACAGTTCCATTTGTACTTATCCTTCTCCCTTGACCTGAATGAATTCACTCTTCTGCTCTTACATGACTTCAATTCCCATGGTTCTTTCCTCTTTTCCGAGTTTATTAGCCCCTTTTTTGGACCACACCTTCAGACCACCACCTCCCCAAGCCCAGCCATTTCCACAACATTCTCTCCAACATCTCATATCCTTTCATTCTCCTGAGGTTATTACTGCAGCTGCTTTTCCAGTCTCCAATCCTAAGGACAAACCACCGTCTATTTTCTCTGTATCTTTTCTTCATCTCTCCACCCTTCCAATCTGTGACCTTTCATCAAACATTTGTTAATCATATTTTACGTGTCAGACCCTGCACTGTGACATGGGGATTTAGTGGCAAATGTGTCACAGACTGTACTCTCAGGCAACTTATAGTTTAGTGGGAACCCAAATGTGTTAATTTACTTATCTAAATACAAGATTGGAATATGCACAATGTGATAGGACAGCATAGAGGAAGGGCATAGCATTCATATATGGGAGAGCGGTGGCGTGGAGACAGGGTAGGATCTCCACATCTATTGACTTCGCATGGGCTACTCCAAGTACTTCCCACTTTCTTCAACCTTTCTTTTGCCTGGTTATAAATGCTTCCTATATATTTATACACTCCAAAGTCATCTAACATGAACTACCACAAGGTTTTTCCTTTCTATTTCATAATTTCTCCTTTCTTATCTCCTTCCTCCGGTGTCTCTAGTACAGTACCTTGTACTCAGTAGACTCTAACTAAGTGTGTATTGATGTCACCCTCTCCGTGAGACCTTTCATAGTAAAGCTGCTGAAATTGCAACCCCAACACTCCCCATTTGCCTCATTCTGTACTTTTTCCTTGGTATCTCTCACCATCAGATGTCCCAAGTTTATTCATTTTGCAATTCAACTATCTCCACTGACTAGAGTGAAAGTTTCATGAGGGCAGGAATTTTGGACTGATTTCACCACAGTGTGTGTATGCCATGTAGTAAACGTTCAAAAAGTATTTTCTGCATAAATAATTAATCCTATTTCCCCTTGTGGCTTTTACTCAATCTTGCTTTCCAATTCTGAACTCTCAACACTTTTAACAACCAGATAAGCCCATTCACTAAGTTCCCCTAAACTCAGAGGAAGTGGAGAATGAAAAAAAATAAATTTACAATAACTAATATATATAAGATATAAGATCAGACAATGGTAAGTGCTATGGCCAAAGATGAATCAGGAGGAAGAGAGAGAGAGGAATGAGTTTTGCTATCTTACCCAGAGTAGTCAGAACAGGCATTCATAAAAAGGTGACATTTTAGTCGACTTGCCTGCTATAACTCAGTGCAACATAATCTAATGTTCATGCAAGTTACCTGAAGCTCCAGCTAAAGTGAAGATTCTGATTCAGTAGGTCTGGGGTGGGGCTGGAGATTCTGCACTTCTGACAAGCCCCTGGATGATGCTGAAGCTGTGTACCTATGGACGCAGGATATGACTTATAAATTGGAGAAAAGTAGATTATGAAAAATGGCCATTATGTTAACATGGTAGCTGAAATTCTTATTGGATACATTAAGAAAGGATGTATAACTCGAGGTCCATTTGAACAGAAATAGGCTATTCCAATTATTTAGTAGTTGTTTGGCCTCATAAGTCTTTGATCATACTTTTCAATAAGTATTTTTCAAATAGTTTTGTTATTTATTTCATATTTTTAATTAAAACTCTAAAAATACAGATAAAAAAAGAAAACAAGATGATCTGTTTATAATTCTGTCCACTACACACAACATTTTGGTTTATGTACTTCAGTTTTGTTTTGTTTCGTTTTTACATCTTAGAATTATGTTCCATGTATTTTGCAACTATCATTTAAAATTTAATATTGCATGCACAATTTCATTTCAATAAACATTAATTTGCGTAAACTTCTTGGCTGCGGCAACTAACACTTTACCCGATAAATGTATATTCATGATGGGAAAATAGGAAAAAAAGATAAACATAAAGAACAAGTCAATCATAACATCACTACCCAAATATATATGCATATGTAATACATGTATTTGCATCTTTCTAGATATTTTTTCTATATGTATTTCTACCTAACTGATCTTTTAGTTATAAAAACAGGAGCTTACTATATGCATGATTCTTAAATTTACTTTGTAATTTCTAAACCATCATTCTAAAGAGCACCATATTCCATTATATGAAGATGCTTTTCTTATTCAAATCTTTAGTTTTAGGTGTTTAGAGTGGTTCTAGTTATGAAAGAAACATCTGTGCGTTCTGGACCAATTTTGGTTTTTTAGAATAAATTCTTAAAGGTGAAATTGTGTCAACATACTCATTTTTGAAGTTTTTTTGTTTTAAATATATATGGGTCAAAATTGTCCTTTAGAAATATTTCTTCGTATTTAGAATTTCATCACCAGTGTATGTGGATATACTCTTTCTATATCCTATCTAGCGGTTATTATTATTATTCTTTTTTAAAGCTTTACCAATATTCTAAGAACATGGCACTTTCATAAATTACGTTTATAGGATGGTTTATGTGATTTAAATGTCTTCATATTTATTGGTCCACTGAACTTTTTCAGTGTTTTTCTCTGGATGACAACTGCTCATTTCTTCTAGCAAATTGTTTATCTTTTATTATTCATATCATTTATACTGCCTCTAACAAAATGATAATAGCTTATATGTGCTGAGCAGTTACATTTTTTGGTGAGGAAGTTTGGCCCTGAGTTAACATCCATTGCCAACATTTCTCGTTTTGCTTGAGGAAGATCGTCCCTGAGCTAACATCTGTGCCAGTCCTCCTTTACCCTGTATGTCAGTCATCGGCACAACATGGCTTGGCCAGTGGTGTAGGTCTGCACCTGGGATCCCATCCGTGAACCCAGGCCACTGAAGCAGGGCATGCAAACTGAATCAGTAGACCACCCAGGTGGCCCCAAGAGACAGCTTTTAAACTTTATTCTGAATATCTTTTGAGCATGCACTGGAATGATGGTATGTTCCCCCCATGGTCCTTGTAATAGAATAGATGTTATCAATAGATTTTATAAATATCGAACCACCCTAGAATTTCTGGAACAAATCTTACTTGGTAATATTTATTAACCCTTGATTTAAAGTGTTAATTTAGATATTTGGATTGCTAATATTATATTTAACATCTCTGCATTTACATTTATGTGAGGTTATATTTTGTTTGATTATTTATTTGACATTGTCAGATTTATTTATAAGGTGAATTCATTACGAGGCTTTTCACCTTTTTCCAAAACATTAGAAATATCTTGGCATATATCTCTTGGAACTTCACCAGAAATAGCCTGGACTAGTTTCCAAGGACTGCTGTAACAAATTACCATGAAATGGGTGGCTGAAAACAATACCAATTTGTCCTTCAGTTCTGGAGGCTTGAAGTCCGAAACCAAGGTGTTGGCAGGGCCATGCTCCCTCTAAAGGCTCTGAGGAAGAATTCTTCCTTCTTTTTCTAGCTTTTGGTGGCTCCCAGCAATTCTTGACATTCCTTGGCTAACAGTTGAATCGCTCCAATCTCTGCCTCCATCTTCACATGGCCTACTTCCCTGTGTGCATCTCTGTGTGTGCTTGCCTCTCTTATAAGGACATCATCACTGAATTTAGGGCCCATCCTAAACCCCTATCATCTTAACTAATTACATCTAAAAAGGCTCTGTTTTCAAATAAGGTCACATTCTGAGGTTCCAGGTAGATGTGAATTTTGGAGGGACACTATTAAACCTACTATATAGTCCATAAAATCTTATGTGTCTGGTAGGGTTTTTTGCCTATATGTAGATGAAAAAACATTATTGAAAAGAAAAAGGAAATCACTTTGATTCAGTATATTCACTCTGAACTGCCCATGTTCATTGTATTAGCAGATCAAGTAATTAATTAAGAGATATTTCAACAGAATTACCTTGGCTTTTTAAATTTATTGCATTGTCAAATATGTAAAATTATTCAAACTGGTTTGTAAACTGAGATGGGACCTCAGTCAAAAATATTTTAAAGCTATGCTTAGAATTTCTCCATTTTATGTGCTCAGGGTTTGATCAAGAGAATAGAAGTCACTCATTGTATTCCAGATATAAGGATTTTGACATAAGTTAGTGCATACGTGATCATTGGAAAAACTGAGAGAGTAGAAGCCTTGGAAGTTACCATCGAAGGTCATGGGAAAACTGCCATCAGCGGTTGCACAAGTCGACATTAAAAATCTCAGCTTGAAGGCCCCAAGCGGGTAGATTGCAACAGCTTGCTGGAAACCTCTGTGATTCTTTGTCTACTTACAAGTCTGGCTGTGACTACCTCCAGAAAATAATGACTCACTTCCACCTTCCAAGTTTAGCATGGGCTTCTCTTATTGGTAATATTGAAGCCGGAACCATACGGAAAAGGTAATTCTGGGAAGCAGAGTTTCCATCTTTCAAGGACGTGGTGGTGGTGCCAAGTTGACCTAAGGGCATCCAGCATATCTGGCATCATGTAGATGAACCTTGGTGCAGAGGGTGGTCAGGGAATTAGATGGGCAGGGATTTCAGGTATTTAGCCATTGGTCATTCTCTAATTCTCTGAAAAACTGAGAAACAGAGTTGAGAATCTTACCCCTTGGTAGAGAAATCATACGGACAAGTGCGTTTTAGATCTTTTGCTTTTTTATTGCGGCAACATTGGTTTATAACATTATATAAATTTCAAGTGCACATCATTATATTTTAGTTTCTGTGTAGATTACATCGCATTAACCATCCAAAGACTAATTACAATCCGTCACCGCACACGTGTGCCACACACCCTTTTGCCCTCTTCCGTCCCTGCATTTTAGATCTTAAACTCAATTCTTTGTCGTTTGAAATACTGCTCAAAGTGAAACATCATTAAAAAGGAAAGAAAGACACATCCTGGGATTCTTAAATATGCAATTATTTTCTGTATTCCTGCCACTATATTTGTAGAAATACAATTAAACAATACAAGTCATAATGCATTAGTCTTAAGAAGTGTTTGATATACATGAAATTTTAAAGGCATCTCTTTGCAAGTGTAAATATTATCAACAATATTGGAGCTAATATTATTTATTATAGACTACTATGTACCAATCACTGCCTTAAATCCAATAGCTTACTTAATGCTCTCAGCAACTCTATTAGGTAAATACTAAATATCAAAACCTACCTTTTAGCTATGATGGTTCTGAGGATGGTAAGCAATAAAATGACTGGAGCTAGCCCTGTAGCCGAGAGGTTAAGTTCACGCGCTCTGCTTTGGCGGCCCAAGGTTTCACTGGTTCGGATTCTGGGCACGCACCTAGCACTGCTCATCAGGCCATGCTGAGGCAGCGTCTCACATAGCACAACCAGAAAGACCTACAACTAGAATATAAAATTATGCACTCGGGAGGTCTTGGGGAAAAGAAGAACAAAAAGGATATTGGCAACAGATGTTAGCTCAGGTGCCAATCTAAAATAAAAAAAGAAATAAAATGACTCTTAGAACTAAAATAAGAGTGGAATTAATCTCTCTATTGATTGGACATATATCTAGTATTCCTTAAATTGTATAGCTTATTGTGTAAAGAGTTAAAGGCCTAAATTGTCAAACATAATTTGCTGAAACTCTTCTTAAATCTTGTGATGAATTTGCCTGAAATATTTACATTGGAATTTATTTGTCTAATAGGTTTTTCCTTGTATATGCACTCATCTACAAACCGAGCAAATGAATCCTACTTTTCTCAGAGTCAGAAGAACTCTCCTACAGTCCATTTTATCACTGGTGAATCAAACTAGAAACTCAAATCATAAAAGAAACTCTGTCTCTTATTTTGAGGTCTTGACCTTTTTGGAGGATAAACAGAGCTACTTTCAGCAAAGGAAGGAAAGTAAAGAGCTCTCATAATTTAACGTCAAGTGTGTCAGTTTAACTGGAAATGTTCAAATCTTAATAGACTGTAAATCAGGAGATCCTAGGACATAGTAATTGAGGTAACATTAGCCTTTGACCTTCATGAGCTTGGAGATGAATCTGACTTAGGTTAAGGGGAAAAAATTTCTATTAATTTTCAGGTGTCCGCTAGTCTGTGACCCAAAATTGCATTAGCCCCCACTTTGGTTAGAGATGGCGTACAGTTAGATGTTGCTAAACACCTTGGGTCAATGTTTTCAATCACTTGTAGATGTACTGTGAATGGAAAGTGTTAAGAAACTGAGAAACTACTAACTCAAAAGTCATCATCTACTTTTTAAGCCTATTTTAAAAATAAGGTAAATTTAGAAAAATAATTATTCAACAGAATTTTTCAAAATAGACTTCTAGAAAATATAATGTATTTTTGCATTGCATTGATTTATAGTGCTAACATTTAAAAATCTTTCAAATCATATAGTCCATGTTTTGAGGATATCAAATATATGCCCACAGCAAAGTACATGAATTGACAAGTAATCGGAAAATAAAATGGACTAAAAATACATGCAAATATGTTCAAAGTTATATGTACTCAAAAAATTAAATTAACTTAAAAGGAATATCATATTTTACTGTTCTAATAATAGTACTTGCTGTTGTCTGGGGTTATAAAAACAACCAATTTCATAAATCATTGAAATAGGAATAAATTTGTAAAACTCTTCTGAGAAATAGTTTATCAGTATATATTCACATAAGTTAAGGATTTCATAATTTTCACCAAATTATTTTACTCATAGTAAATTTTCTTAAGAAAATTATGCAAAATATAAATATATACAAATTGTATATACTGCACTTTTGATTCAACATTATTATAGCATTAAAAGTATACAACAATCTAAATGTTCAATAAAAGAATACAATTAAGACATGGTTTATACATATAATGAAATATGATGCCACAGATAACAAGAAGTTAGAATGTATTTCATGAAAAGGAAAACATTGGTAAGATAATCATCACTGAAGAATGTAGAACCAAAATTGCTTTAAAGATATAGCCTCAAATTTGTCAAAAAAGTTTGAACCTCTTTCAGAAAAGACTCAAAGGGAGTCAAACAAATTTTTAATAGTGACCCTCTCTAACTTATGAGATTGTGGGAATATTTAAATTTTCTAGTTGTGATATTTTATTTTGGAAAACAAATACATGAGCATCTTGTACTTTTATGTTTATAAAATAAGGCGTTCTATTAACAATGTTTTATTTTCCATCCTTTTGCTTAAAAATGGCCCATTAGCTGAACCAAATATCGAAGTTTCAAACATGACACTTTAAAAAATTATGTGTATAGCAGCAGATGAAATTTTATCAAAATTAGTCAACTCAACTTAAGAATCATCATGCCATAGTCAACATACAATAATTAGATTATACGTTCTTTGGTTCTAAATTTATTATTATAAACAATCTAAGTTGAGTTTGTAAAGCATAAACTAAATTTATAAACTTCAAATTCTTTGGTTCATTATACACCTTCAGATGTTCTCTTTGAGCGCATTCTCCCTTCTCTTTTCTTATCTCAAGAGTTGCATAACTTAAGCTTAGACTGAGCTTGTACTCTTTCTAAGACAAAGATGCTGATTATAAAAAAGACTAAATCAAACTCCATGAATAATTCAACCACATTTATTTGGTGAGGCACAGGACAATTTTCTTCTCATATAGCAAAGGATATATTGATTTTATAGTTAAATAAGTGCTATTAACCACAACTAAGAGTGGCGTAGCCCTAATTATGATTCTCCCCATCAACATATTTTATGTCTAATTGGGAGAGTGGCTACCCAAGATGCAGAGTGACATGTCAGAAGGTCAGAGGCAAGCAGTGCATTCCAGGTAAAGGGCTCCATAACGATTTTTTTAAAATTATAATTACTCCTTTCACCTCTATGACTCAATCATTAGAGAATAACAGTGACTATAATGTAAGCCACGTGCCTTTTCCATATTTAAAAGTCACTGGAAACTTCAACTGCAGAAGTGAGTTATGATGACGTTCAAAAAAATACTTGAAGGAGAAGTTGGTATACAGAATAGATATAAGAAAAATAAGGTGAACAAGAAAAACAGAAAATGATTTTCATTTCTTAAAATAAAATTTTGAGAATACATATGAAAGCGAATTGGAGAAGAATTGTAAAAGAAGCAATAGAAAAAAGGTCAAAAGACAGACTCTTCCATAGAGGAAAGGAATGGATTTCTAGCATATGTATATTTTAAAAGCTCCTTTTATCTTCTCTGTACCTGAGAGAGCTTTTCAAATGGCTCGAGAAGTCATCTGGATGCACTTACCTGGTAACAGGTGGACAGAATTAGGCGTCAGTCTCAGAATGTCACTGCATATTATGTTTCCAATATGCTTTTCTGGTTTTAGCAAGTCAGCCGCCGTCAGGGTGCAAAACAAACACATTTCAGTCTGTCTCTGATTAAACTAATGATAAACCAATAGCTGCTGTTAGAAGAAGAAAAAGAAAACAGTAAAGTTCAGGCTGTCAGGATGCAGTCTATCTCCAGTTAAAGATTTTCATGCTTGATAAGATTTCAGTTAAAGTAAAGATGAAGCCATATGTCGCTTTAGTCATTGATATTTCAATTTGCATATGCCGATCTCATGTGTAGGAAAACTGTTCTAAATCAGTAGAGTAGGTGGTACTTAGCTATTCAGAGGAAATGCAGATTGGTAGTCAGATGATTTATACAGAATTGATTTTACAGAAACCCAAATGTTGTTGTCATTGATTCTGCCTTTCTGTTACATAAAGGTGCTCTCTTTCTTTAAACTCCCTGCCTCACCACTTCCCACCAAAGCGGATGAGATAGGAGAATATGTGGTCTTCCTAGTAGAATATATTCACTTGCTTATTTCTCCATCCATCCATCCATCAATCCATCCATCAATCCATCCATCCATCCATCCATGTAACCAATATGTATTGAGAGCATATTCTGTTCCAAACACTGACAGAGTTAATGGTTGGGGATGGAAAAAGGAATAAAAAAAATAAATTAGAGGCCTTTTGACTTTGAGGAGTTCTTCTATAGAAAGCTGGACAACGCAATGAGAAAAAAGCTATGGCCTAAACAGATTATCTTGTCAGCTGAGATCTGCAGTAGTGGTAGGGAACTCCCAACTATAGACAAAATAAAGTGTCTTATATTTTCATTTCAATAACAGTTTTATTACTGGTAACTCTATTATGTTTTGCATAAAAATAAGCAGGTGAAACCATGAAACTTTACAAAGTTTGGGTTTTTCTGGTTATTTGGGCGAAATCTGCTTTGTATTCTAATACCCAAACATGGAAATCATCTCTCATGAGATTAGGAAAAGGGATGCCATGTTCCTGTCAGCTTTTATGACTGTAACTCATATATGTCAAAACCAATAGCAACATTCCTGTACCTCCAGTGAGAAATCATAAACTTAAAATATATGTACATATGTATGAATTCATATATTCACATATCTATATGTATATCTATTTAAATTTAAGTGTTTTTACAAAATATTTATATGCCAAGAAGTATGCAATAAAGGATATTCCATGAATATCTTAAAGCATGATTTTAAAACTTGAAACAAATGGGATTATTATTTAAAACTATCATTAAATAAGTAAATTGGTGTTTTTTGCTTTCCTCTCCACGTTCAGTTATGTAATTAACAATAATGGACTAACTCACTCACTCAGTTCTGCGTTACTTTATTAATAGAAAACAGATGCTGTTTTATGTGATAAAATTATGTAAACATTTCTCACAAAACCTATGCTCTCAATTTCCTTTATTTATGTACCCAAATGACAAAACAAGACAATAGATGAAAACCAGTTAACACTATCATAGACCCTAGAAAATGTGGTTTTCCTCTCATGAAAACATGACAAAGAAACCTTTTTCACATTTACTGAATGAGAAGTAAACTAATCTCTTTCTGTTTAGACATCTGTGTTTTCCTGTGTTGATGCCATCTGCACTATCGTCCTTGGTGCTAAGCAAACTTTAATTTAGTACGACCTCCAGCAGGTCTGCATTTAACTCTGTAAAAATGCCAGCTATAAAAATCTCTTACGGAAAGACCTCTGCTTGGGGGAAAAATAGCCACCTCACATTCGGGAAACATGGAGCAAAAGGACACCAAAGGATTGCTGCTGTGTTTCAAAGGCCAAGTAGGCACTGAAACATTGATAGTGCCTTTTCCAAACTAAACCCAGTGGCATGTGACAAGAAATCTCATAATTTGTACATTTTCCAGTTTGTCAGATGTTTTGTGTAGTTTGTCTCAACCTTAAAGAAGTTGAATCTCATTGGGCAGCTATGACCCTCACATTTTATAGTCAATGAAAATGTCCCTTTTCCAAAAGACTTAACACAATTTATTGAAAGACTTGAAAAGGGATATTACCCCTCAAAATTAAGTAATTAGTGAAGCAAATTTAGAAATAGACAGTAAGAATAATTAAATGTTGATTTCTGTTTTTAAGATTTATACAGTAAACTCTATTGGCCCATGACCTCTAATCTCCATTATATTTGGTCGCATCCCCATTCTTGCTGAGCAATAACTGCTTTACCCATCCTTTCTCTCCATGTCTAGTTATCATCTCTCTCCTGATATTACTTCCTAATAATTTCTCCACCATCTCCATTCTTCCCACCATCTTATTTCCATTCCTCATCATACCTCACAAATGGCAGATGTAGCCCATGCTTACCCTCTCAGTTTATTTTTTCACAGTTCTCTGCTTTTCACCTTTTACGTGATAGCAACATTAAATTCAGTTTAATTCCTTGAAGGGCCATTTGCCTTAGTTATTCATCCTTAATGGCTATCTCCCCACTTACTCTTTATTATTATTATTCTTTTTAAGAGTGAGCTCAGAAGTAAACCTTCTCTGAATTCCCTCACATTAAGTTTTAGTTAAATGGCTCTCCTGTGTATTCCCATAATGCCAAGTGCATCCCTATTATTATATTTAACACACCTGAATTGTACTTATTAGCTTGAATGTCTGAGCTTTTTGAAAACATGAATTGTCCTTTATTCTTCTCATCACCAAGTAAGAGTTTCTTGAATGAATGAATTTCTCCATTTCACATTTTATCATGTATATTTTTCTATTAATTATTAAATAAATAAATAAAATTGTTAGCAAAAAAATCTACCTTACAACTAAAGTCAATATCTGAAAGGAAAAGCTGAAATACGTTGCTTGAAATCTAAGGGAGGGCTGGGCTTGTATATAACAGTCTTTCTCAATGAGGCAAGGAACTTACCTCATATAGTACTGTTGGTGTTGAGTAGTTGGTGCTCTTTCAAAGCAGGAGTGTGGTTCCTAGAGTCAGCTGTTGCTGATCAGCTGACTTTCCTAAGTGTGGGCTGTCACTAAGTAGTGGGCTTTTGGAAGTATGCTTACGTATGTGAAGTTGTCACTGACTAAGACTTAAACCAGTAAAATATCAATTCTGGTGATGATCTGTTACTATGGTCCAAAGGCAACCAGTCTTTTCCTCTCTTGAGTATCTGCAAGTTTTATTCTCATTTCTGAAAATGTCATTTCTCACATCCTTGCACCTGTTTAAGAAAATCAAAATGCATGTCCTTTAGTTTTTAGTTCCATAAAAACTTTCATGTAAAATAATTAATATTCTTTAAGTAGAAAATGTAGCCCATTTCTCTTCATCCCACAAGCTACAATTTAGTAGCTTTTAGTGTTTCAGTTAGAGGCCGTTCCTATCTATCCACTAGAGCAAGTTCTCCAAGACATTTAAGTGGGTAGGAAGAATTCTGCTTTGCTATGTATAATTGAACGCAACTTGATGTAGCATCACTGAATTTTAGGAAATATAGGTAATAATTTGTTCATAGCTGATTAAGATTACTTCTCCCCATTACTTCTTTTTCTCTTGTGAGGTTTTATTGCTTCATTCAATCATTTGTTGTTGTTATCCCCGACACACACCATTTTTCCACATGGCCTGAAGATTTATTGGTCCCCTACAGCAGGACTTACGGGTCCCTCATTCCTGTCTTTGCATTTCTATACACTCCATGACAAACTCACCTCTCCAGTAATTCATGTTTCTCACTTCCTTCAAAATTCAACCAAACATGTGACTTTTTTATGAGGTCTTCTTAGGCTAAGTCAACTCAATTGATTCCTTTATGTACAGTTTATTAACCTTTAATCGGTATATTATTGTACTAAACGTTCTTTCATGTGTATGTGCTTACACCTCAAATAGATTGCTAATACTCTAGGACCATACATTACCCTACGGAAAAGCACTTTGAAAAATATTTTTGAGCTATTATTACACTGTGTTAAATCTTGAGCAATACATTTGATTTATATACAAAACTATTCTAGATACAAAACAGCAAGAAAATTATACATGTTTCATATATATGCCATATATAATACGTACATATTTATACACATATATGTATATACATGGATGTACTAGGAATATGGGATATGAAGTGCAGTAGAAAAAAGATTAAAAATCAGAATCTTTCTTTGATAGAAATAAACTAAATTGCTATCTGAAGAATGTTGGTAGCACACTGCTACCAAAAAGTGCCCAGAAATGTAATGCTAAACTTTTCATACGGAGAGAAAAAGGAAGCAAAGATAATGGGCTTGGAAGTCATGCTACAATTGAAAAATTTTCACAATTCCAACATTACCATTTGGAATTATAAATTCAAAATTTATTGCCATTTCCTAAATCTTTTAATTTATTATTTGCAAACCCAGATCTCTTAGTTGTAGTCTGTAAATAAAATGTGGAATTTGGAACAAATAACTTGGAAAAAGCCCTTTAGCAGAACTCATACTTTCATGTTTTTCAATTTTTTTGTGAAAATCTTTGAAAACATAAAAGCCTACCTTTTATGGATCAGGTCTAGAATCAACACTTTTTTCCCTGCCAGTCACGATTTAATAGGCTGTCTCAGCCTTAGATAACCAAAATATTCTGAACCACCATCTAAAATATAGCAAATGCATTTCCTTTGAACAGATTTATTCCACTTAATGAGACAAGAACTACAAAGTAAAATTTAAGAGGCTCTATTAATTCATAAAATCTGTTTTATAATTCATCCAACTACTTTACTGAAATATGTGTGGTCTGTCATGATTTAATTTTCTTTTAAAGCAAATAATTTTTTAAAAAATTTATTAACATATTTACCTTAAAAAATCAACTAGGGTACTTTAAAATTCTCCCGAGACTCAGATCAAGATGGTGACGTAGGAGGCTCCTGAATTTCCATCCTCCCACAGACACACAAGTATTATACAGCTATACATAGCAATTCCCTCTGGGAGAAATCCAGACGTGTTCAGTGACTCCTACATATCAGACAACTGAGAAAATACTCACATTAAAATGGGTGGAAAGGCTGAGATAATCTTGCCATAAATCCCACCCTTGGTACAGTGCCATATAGTAGAGAGAGTAATTCCCAATTTCCAGCTTTTCCCTGAGGAGCAAATGGTTTGGACCACATGTCTAGAACCTCAACTTTTAAGCCTGCCACCCAAGGGATGGGCCTTGAATAACCTAACTCTGAAAAACTAATGGGACTTGCATTCAAGGATCCCACAGGACTATGGCAAACAAAGAAGCAGTTGTCAATGGGTGTGTTAGCACTCACTACAGCTCATCACAGAAGGCGCAGGAAAAATGCCCATCTCCCAGTCTTTCCCTGGAAGGACTTTGACTGAATATTTTCTCAGCTGCTACCTGAGGGCCCAGGTTCTAATTAGCCTGAATCTAGGTGCTGACTACAATCTTCCCCTCTGGGACACTGACAACTCTTGGCACACACTCAATTACTGAGAGCCACTAAGAAAAAGATGGCAGCTAGGACAATCATAAAGTTTTGTGAAGAAACCAAGAGCTTAGGCCTGACTGACTGATGAAGTTTATCTACATGAGACCAGCCTGTTAACACTGGAACAGGTGACCATTTTATGTAATTTGCAGAAACAAACACAGAGAGTCAAGGTAAATAAAGACACAAAGGAAAAAGTTCAAAACAAAAAATAAGATAGATCTCCAGGAACCAATCTTAATGAAATGGAGATAAATGATTTACCTGATAGAGATTTCAAAAATAATGATAATTAAAGATGCTCCCAAGATCAGAAGAGCAATGCATGAACAAAGTGAGAATTTCAACAAAGATACAGAAAATATAAAAAAGTACCAAACAGAAATCACAGAGCTGAAAAATATAATAACTGAACCAGAAACTTCAATAGAGGAGTTCAGCATCAGTCTTGATCAAGCAGAAGAAAAGATCAGCAAACTTGAAGACAGGGTACTGGAATTAATCCAATCAGAGAAGCAAAAAAAAGAATAAAGATAGCTTAAGGGACTTATAGTACACCATCAAACACCTAAATATATACATTATAGGTGTCCCAGAAGAAGACAGAGAGAAAGATGGAGGAAGCTTATTTGAAGAAATAATGGCTGAAAACTCCCCTAACCTTGGGAAAGAAACAGGCATTCATCTAAGCAAACCAAAAGTACAAAATGAGTCCAAAGAAACTCATGCAAAGACACTTCATAATTAAATTTTCAAAAGTCAAAGACAAAGACAGAATCTTAACAGTAGCAAGAGAAAAGCAATTTGTTACATACAAGAGAACCTTCATAACGCTATCAGTGGATCTCTTAGTAGAAACTTTGCAGGCCAGAAGGCAGTGGGATGATATATTCAAGTGTTGAAAGAAAAGAAGCTGTCAAGCAAAAATGCTCTAACTGGCAAAGCTGATCTTCAGGATCAAAGGAAAATTAAAGAGTTTCCCCCCAAAAACCTCAAGAAGCTCATAACCACAAGACCAGCCTTACAATAAATGTGAAAGAGAGTTCTTTAAGCTGAAATTAAAGGATGGTAATTACTAACAGGAAAACATATAAAAGTATAAAAGTCACTGGTAAAGGTAATTATATAGTCAAATTTAGAGTACTCTAATATTGTAATGGTGGTAGGTAAATCACTGACAACTGTAGTATAAAGTTTAAGAGACAAAATGATTAAAGATAACTATAACTACAATAGCTTGTTAACAGATACAAAATATAAAAAGGTGTAAGTAATGACATCAAAACCATAAAATGAGGAAGGAAATGTAAAAATGTAGAGCTCTGGAATGCATTTGAAGTAAGTTATCATCTTAAAATAGATTGTTATAAATACAAGATATTTGATGTAAATATCATGTTAACCAAAAAGAAAAACCTAGTAATACACAAAAAGAGAAAGAGAAAGGAATCAAAGCATACCTCTGCAAAAATATCATCAAGTCACAAAGGAAGAGAGCAAGAAAGAACAAAAAGAAAAAAGAAACTGCAAAACAACCAGAAAATAATTAACAAAAGGCAATTGTGTCTATATCTATCAATAATTATTTTAAATGTAAATGAGCTAAATTTTCCAATAAACAGTACAGTGTGGCTTAATGGTTAAAAAAATAACACCTGACTATATGCTGCATGTAAGAGTGTCACTTCAGCTTTAGGGACACACGTAGACTGAAAGTGAAGGGTTGGAAAAAGATGTTCCACGCAAATAGAAACCAAAGGAAGCAAGGGTAGCTATATTTATTTTAGGCAAAAGGTGCTTTATGCCAAAAACAGGAACAAGAGACAAAAAAGGTCATTACATAATGATAAAGGAGTCAATTCATCAAAAGAATATATTATAAATATTTATGCACCCAACATTGGACCACCTAAATATGTAAATCCAATGTTTACAGATCTGGAGGGAGAAATAGACAGCAATACAATAATATAGGGGACTTCAATAGCACTTTCAACAATGGATAGACCATCAAAACAGAAAATCAGTGAGAAAACTGGTCTTAATCCATGTGTTAGACCATGTGGACCTAACAGACATATACAGAACATTCCATTCAAAGCAGCAGAATACACATTCTTCTCAAGCACATATGCAACCTTCTGCAGAATATATCATATATTAGACCATAAAATAAGTCTTTCTTTCTTTTCTTTTCTTTTTTTTGGTGAGGAAGATTGTCCCTGAACCAATATCTGTGCCAATCTTCTTCTACTTTGTATGTGGGATGCCACCACAGCATGGCTTTATGAGCACTGTGTGGGTACAGACCTGGGATCTGAACCCATGAACCTGAAAACCCCAGGCCGCCAAAGTGGAGCACATGAACTTAACCACTACACCACTGGGCCAGCACCAGAAACAAGTCATAATAAATTTAAGATTGAAATCATATTAAGTATCTTTTCGGATAACAATAATATGAAACTAGAAATTATTTACAGAAGATAACTGGAAAACTCACAAATATGTGGAAATTAAACAACATGCTCCTGAGCAACCAGTGTGTCAAAGAAGAAATTAGAAGAGAAATTAAAGAATATCCTGAAACAAATGAAAATGGAAACACAACATATCAAAACTTACAGGATGCAGCAAAAGCAGTTCTAAGAGGAAAGTTTATAGCAATAAAAACCTACATTAAGAAACAAGAAAGATCTCAAATAAACAACATAACTTTACACTTCAAGGAACTATAAAAACAAAAACAAACTAAGCCCAAAGTTAGTAGAAGGAAGGAAATAACACAGATCAGAGTAGAAATAATTGAAATAGAGACCAAAAAGACAACAGAAAAAAAGTCAGTGAAAATAAGAGCCAGTGTTTTGAAAAGATAAACAAAATTGATACATCTTTAGCTAGCCAGGAAAAAAAAAGAGAAGACTCAAATAAATAAAATCAGAAATGAAAGAGGAGATATTGCAACTGATAACTTAGAAATACTAAGGATCATAAGAAACTACTGCAAACAATTATATGCAAACAAATCAAAGAACCTAGAAAAAATAAATTCCTAGAAACGTCCAAACTACCAAGAGAGAATCATGAAGAAACAGAAAACCCGAACAGACTTATTAATAGTAAGGCGATTGAATCAGTAATCATAAACCTCCCAAAAAAGAAAAGTCCAAGACCAGATGGCTTCAGTGATAAGTTCTACCCAACATTTAAAGAATTCATACTAATCTTTCTCAGACTCTTCCAAAAAGTAGAAGACAAGGGAGCACTTCTAAACTCATTTTACAAGGCCAGCATTACCCTGATACTAAAGCCAGACAAATACACTACCAAAAAAGAAAATAACAGGCCAAAATCACTGATGAGGATGAAAAAATCCTCAACAAAATATTAGCAAACCAAAAAATATATATATTGGCAAACCTAATTCAACAGTACATTAGAAGGATCATACACCATGATCAAATAGGACTTATATCAGGGATGCAAGGATGTTTCAACATCTGAAAACCAGTCAATGTGATCACCATGTTAACAAAATGAAGGATAAAAATAATATGAGCATTTCAGTAGATGCAATAAAAGCATTTGACAAAATTCAACATCGTTTCATGATAAAAACTTAAGAAAATGAGTCTAGAAAGAATACATCTCAACACACTAAATGCCATATATGACAAGCCAACAGCTAACATCATACTAAAAGGTAAAAAGGAAAAAGTTTTTCCTCTAAGATCAAGAACAAGTCAAGGATGCCCACTGTCCCCACATTTACTCAACATCACACTGGAAGTATTAGCCAGAGCAATTAGGCAAAAAAAGACATAAAAGACATCCAAATCAGAAAGAAAAAAGTAAAATAGTCTTTGTTTACAGATGACATGATATTAAATAGAAAACCCTTCAGACTCTATCCAAAACTGTTAGAACTAATCAACAAATTCAGTAAAGTTCCAAGATACAAAATCAACATACCAAAATCTGTTATGTTTCTGTATACTAGCATTAAACTATCAGAAAAAGAAATTAAGTCAACAATCTTATTTACAATTGTAAAAAATAAAATAAAATATTTAGGAATAAACTTAACCAAGGAGGTGAAACATACATACACTGAAAACTATAAAACATTGAAGAAAGAAGTTAAAAATCCAAATAAATGGAAAGATATTACCAGTTCATGGATTGAGAGAATTAATGTTGTTAAAATGTCCATACTATCCAAAGTTATCTACAGATTTAAAGAAATCTCTATCAAAATTCCAAGGGCATTTTTTACAGAAATAGAAAAAATATCTTAAAACTTCTATGGAATCATAAAAGCCCCAAATAGTCAAAACAATCTTGAGAAAGAAGAACAAAGCTGGAGGCATCACATTTCCTGAATTCAAACTATATTACAAAGCTATAGTAACCAAAACAGCATGTTACTGGCATAAAATCATACACATAGATCAACAGAACAGAATAGAGAGCCCAAAAATGCACGCATGCATATATGGTCAATTAATTTTTAAAAAGTCACCAAAAATATACAGTTGAAAGTACAATCTCTTTAGTAAACAGAGTTGGAAAAATTGGATTACTGCATGCCAAAGAATGAAATTGGACTTGAAATCAACTGTAAGACTTGAACATAAGACTTGAAACCATAAAACTCCTAGAAAAAAACTTAGGGGGTAAGCTCCTTGACATTGGTGTTGGTAATAATTTTTGGATTCGACACCAAATCCAAAGGCAATGAAAGCAAAAATAAACACTGGGATTATATTAAAATAAAAAAACTCTGTGCAGCAAAGGAAATCATCAGCATACTAAAAAAGCAATCTAGGGATGGGAGAAAATATTTGCAAACCACATATTTGATTATCAAATAAATTGTTATTATCTAAATTATACAAGGAACTCACACAACTCAATACCAAAAGAGAAATAACTCAATTAAAAAGTGGGCAAAGGACCTGAATAAACATTTTTCTAAAGAAGACATACAGGTACAGGAAAAGGTGCTTAACATCACTGATCATCGGGTAAATACAAATTAAAATCACAATGAAATGTCACTTCACAGCACAGGATGGCTATTATCAAAAAGACAATAGATAAATGCAAGCGAGGATGTGGAGAAAAGGGAACCCTTGGACACTGTTGGTGGCAATGTCAACTATTATAGCTGCTATGTAAAACATTAGGGAGGTTCCTTAAGAAATTAAAAATAGAACCACTATAAGATCCAGTAATCCCATTTCTGGGTATGTATCCAAAGGAAATGAGAACAGGATATTAAAGAGATTATCTGTATTCCTATGGTCATTTAAGTACAATATTTTCATTATTTTTCACAATAGCCGACATACGGAAAGAACCTAAATGCCTATCAATGAATGAAGGGAAAAAAAATTGGTATATATACACAATGAAATATTATTTAATCTATACAAAGAAGGAGATCCTGACATTTGCCACAACATGGATGAAACTGGAGGGCATTATGCTAAGTGAAATAAGCCAGACAGAGAAAGACAAATATTATATGACATGACTTATGTGTAGAATCTTTAAAAGAAGTCAAACTCATAGAAACAGTAATTTGAATGATGTTTGGCAGGGCCTAGAGGTTGGGGGAAATAGGGAAAGTTTGGTAAAAGGGTACAAACTTTCAGTTATAAGATGAATAAGGTCCAAGGATCTAATGCATAATATGGTGACTATAGTTGATAAAAATGTGTTATATAACTGAAATTTTCTAAGAGAGCAGAACTTGTGTTCTCAACCCCCAAAATAAGTAAGTACCTGAGTGATGAATGCATTAGTTAACTTGATGGTGTGAAGCCTTTCACAATGTATGCATATGTCAAATCATCACATTGTACACTTAAAACATATCACAATTTTATTTGTCAATTAGACCTCAAGCTGAAAAAATCCTTCTAGGGCCAATTTTGAAAATGGACTCCCAATTTGCTGCTATCTTGCATCTCTAGGAAAAATTCATGTAAAAAATTGAAGTTATCATTTAAACAAAGTGTAAATACTACTGGCATTTTTGTCTTCCTGTTTCTATACTGGGATCATGAATTTTGACAGGCCTAACTTTATTGTATAATCGCCTCTCCATAAGATTTGGTGCTTCTAAATTTATGTTTTGTTTTATTCTGCATAAACAAGGAGAAAAGGCATATGGCCTTGATCCTGATTTCATGAAAACCTTGAAAGAATTGTGTAGGTTTATTCATGGTACTATTTGATGAGTTCAAAAATATAGGCCCTTCCTCAGCCATTAAAATGACACTGAAATTGGTATGGGCACAAAATAAGTTCAAATAACGCTTCCCTCCCTTATCAAAACATAACCCAATTGGAAAAGCAAATTTGAAACAGGCTCAATGTTTGGTGTATTTCAGAAGATGCCCAAAAAAGTGAATGGATGCCTCATTTTATACAAATTACTTTTCCACCAAAATGTGACATAATCATCAATGAATGAAAGAAGGTCTTTTTGCCCACAACTCCCACACATGCTGTGCCCTCAGGAGGAAGATGAAAAGGATGAGGGTGAGAGTTCCGGATCTGTTAGTTCCCTCACTTCGAAGAGCCTCAAATCAAGAAAATGACATGTAGCTTCTTTGACAGTGGGATCAAAAGAAACCTACAGACAGCTGTGTTTTTGTGCACATGTATTTTTTTAAGCAAGTTTATAGTTCGAATTTTAGGTCTCGAAGACCAGATGTTGGTGATAACAGAAACTCCCACATGTACTAGAGAGGAAGGATGAAGAAAGAGAAAGGAGGTATCCTACTAACTGAAAGCACATTTATTTATTTCTTTAAATAAACCATAACAATAGAGTATCACACAACAAAAAATCACTTAAAAAACTAAAATCCACCAAGCTCTTGGTTCCAAAAAACTCATAGTCAGAGTCACAGATAAAAACAATACGAGGACATTGGCCATAATTTAAGCAGGTGAGTAGAATTGTCAGTGAACTTGGTTTTGGACTTCTGCATAAGATCTGACACACTTAGGTTTTATTTTTTTGTTTATGTGTTTACTTATTTATTTTTATTAGGAACGAGGGAAAAAGAGCTGTAAAGATAAGTTGAGCTCTTTCCATGTTTAGTGAGTGACGTGAAAGAAGCTGGGAAGAAAGAAAAGAAAAGCACATTTTTAAAGTAATGGACTTGCAAAGGGGAGACAAGCCAGGTGGAAAATAAAATGGAAGCAGTTTGGAAGGTGGGGGTCAAACCCTGCAAAGGTTCAAGGGTGAGAATGGCAACAGCTTTGATGTAGAACCATGGATAGTTTTAAAACGGAAACAAAGGAATGTCTGCTTTTTAAAATCCTAACAGTATTTTCATTCCGTCTCTTAAAGCTATTCCACGTATCTTTACTTAGTTTGATCAGCAGTACAACTCAAAGATGGAGAAAAGGTGTTGTAAAAAACATTCCTGCAAGATGCTGTGATTTTGATTAGCATCAGATCCTTAGATATTCACTTTGCCTTTCACACTTTTATTTCTTGTATACATATAAAAACATCTGGGAGAACACACCCTTTGGCAGACTCAAAAATTGCCATTCAAAAATATTTCAAAAAAATTGTAATACTTTCACTGAAGGCCTGAGCACTGGAAAACTATTTACCAAAAATTATGTCATTGTTTCACTTAGGAGCAAGAGGAAAAATATTATTCTTCAAAGGGTGCAAGGCAACATTCTTGGTTTCAAATGCCTCTAGCATCATTAGCTTTGTTCCCTAAACCAATTGCTGTACCTCTCTGAATTTCAGTTTGGGCATTTTTTAATTTTCTGGAAGGTTACTTCATATGCCAAGCAAGGTTGTTGCAAAGAGTAAGTTAAAAAAGTAGCTGTGAATATGCCTCGGAAGCAGAAATCATTGTTATGTCATTATATAGAGCACTTTTAACAATTAACAGTTGGACATGGACAATTAACAAAGGAGAAAGGTCATTGTTATTTGACAATACCTCCTATAGTATTCAACATCAAGAACTATGCTAAGCAATAGATAGATAGATAGATACCTGCCTGTCCATCCATCAAAACAGTTGGATAGATAGGTAGATAGATAGATAGGTAGATAGATAGATAGATATAGATATAGATATATTGATATAGATATAGATATAGATATAGATGTTTTCCAATAAGTTAGACAGCATTTTATTGGAGAAACTGGAATTTATTGAGACTCAAGTAGTTTGTTCAATGTCACACAGCTATGAAATGACATTAACTATTTGTCCCTAAAGCCTACCACCTTTCCTTAATGGCATATGAATCTGACAATAGCTTCAAACCATACACATTTAGGGGGCCGGCCTGGTGGCGCAGTGATTAAGTGCGCACGTTCTACTTCGTCGACCCGGGGTTCGCCAGTTCGGATCCCGGGTGTGGACATGGTGCCGCTTGGCAAGCTATACTGTGGTAGGCGTCCCACATATAAAGTAGAGGAAGGTGGGCATGGATGTTAGCTCACGGCCAGTCTTCCTGAGCAAAAAGAGGAAGATTGGCAGCAGTTAGCTCATGGCTAATCTTCCTCAAAATATATATATATATATATACATTTATTTCTTATGATTCTGTGGGTCAGTAAGGTGGTTTTTCTGGCCTGGGTTGGCTTAACTGGCACATGGCTGGGGTTCAGCTGGCACAACTGGCATACTGGGTTAGCTGGGCTAGCTGGACACTCCCTCCATGTGTTTTCAGGCCAACTTGAGCTTATTCACATGATGACGGAAGAGTTCCACAGAGCAGTAACAGAGGCAAATTCCGGCACACAAGTACTTTTCTAAGGCTCTGCTTGTGTCATGTTCACTCATGTCTCAATAACCAAGCAAGTCATATACCAAAGCCCAAATTCAAGGGCAAAGAAGTAGACTCTACTTCTCTTTTTTGTGAGAAAGAATCGCCCTGAGCTAACACCCATTGCCAATCTTCCTCTTATTTTGCTTGACGAAGATCAGCCCTGAGCTAACAAGTGTGTTGATCTCGCTCTACTTTGTATACAGGATGCTTCACAGCAAGGCTGATGAATGGTGTAGGTCCACACTTGGGATCCAAACCTGTGAACCCGGGCCACTGAAGCAGAGTGCATGGAACTTTAACCACTCGGCCATGGGGCCAGCCCTAAGAATCTACTTCTTGATGGGTGAAGTGGGAAATGGATGCACTTATAGGAATGGAAGATTTTATGGTCATTTTTGAAATCTACTGGACCAAGACATCTATGACACCACAGAAACCACACTTCTTATACGTATGTATATATGGATGTTGTACATTTATGTCACATATTATGTGTTTCTATGTGTATTTTGCTTTGAGGGCTTAGGAGGCAATGAAAGGAAACAAGGAAAATGTTTCTAATGCTTTGTCTTGACTTATATAAAGGAACAAAAACCACTAAGGAAGCTCAAACTGAAGACTCATGCATGGTACTTGATATGTCTCTGAAAACATATGTGTGCATTGTTTCTGCCTCCTTTTTTTGGCCACCGGAGAACTGGCTCACACACTGTTTTAATTTTGAATTATTGCTAACATTTAAAAAATATGGAAAGAGCATGTAAAAATCCGGATTTCTGGCTTTATTGGGAATATCGAAAGATCTGGCAACACTGGGCTCATATGGCCATATGTCAAGAATTCACTGAAGATGAGGGTTTTTTAAATGGGATGGGAGCTCCAGTTTACCAGCCTCTGCAAGGATCTCCTTGTATTTCCCTCTTCACACTAAGGCTGAAGGTTTTAGAAAGAGAGGACACAAAATGGGTGACTACAGATGGTTTTTAAATGTAGTATTTCCAGCCTCAGTGATCCTTGCTATAATTATCATTAATACCAAAGCCCCTTACCCCTGATTTAAGAAATATTACTACATGGTTAGTAATTAACATCATTAACATCTCTTGAACTTGGCATCATCAATTAATTAAAGGTAAGGTTTTGTTCTCTTGGGAATTTAGTAAATTGCATATAATAACTCTTGTGTATAATTGCCAATGGGGGCAAAAATCACTTCATAGAGAGGCAGGAGATGAGATCTTCAAATAAGTTTCATCTCTGTCAAATCTGAGCAAATCACTTAGCACCAACCTATTCCCCCACCAGTTAAGCAGGAATAATAAAAGAGACTTCATAGCCTTCCAGGGATGGCTTCAGCCTTAAAAAAAAAAAAAAAAAAACAAAAAGTAAGACAGATGGAATGCACATATTTTGGGGGAGGAAAAAGGGAGGGGAGCTGGGAATCTTAAAGTGTGTCTCAGATTCTGCTAGATTTAGTCCTGCTATTTGAATTTAATAGCAGAGTCAACACTAAGAATCTTTACCAGTATCTTGGCTTGTCAAACCTGTACTAAGCAAAATATTCAGGCTTATCTGATTACACCTAAACTCAGGTGCACAGGTACCAAATTGCCAGATAAGATCAAAGGATCTTTTTTTCCTTTTTAGGCATAGTGCCATATACTTGGTCAGACAATTTCCCACCCCATTTTTTTTTTTTTAGCTATACTGTTTACTGTCTCAGTATTACAGAAAGATGGCAACATTCTCAGCCTAATGTGTATGAACTCATCCTCTAAGTCTATCTCAGGGGGAAATGCACGCATATGAACATTTAAAGGATACTTTTGAACCATGTATTCTTCCATCTGAAACAAGTCTTTTTAAAGTAAGACAAGGGACATATATTGCATTGAATCCTAGAACTTGAGTGTCTTTACATGATGGTACCACAGGATTTTGGCTCTTTAGAGCATTCACAGTTCAAACAAAGGTCAAAAAATCAAACTTGGGGCAGCAAATATTTACTTTTTAGAGCTAACTTTTTCTAGAGCTAACTTTTTATCTAGTTCTGGTTTCATGAGGGTATAGTGCATTAAAGATGGCCCTTAATTCGTTGCTACTTATCCCATTGAAAAGTGAGACCTATTTCTCTTCCCCTTGCATGTGGGCTGGTAGGACAACTAGCTTTGACTAACAGAATCGGGGATGACTAACATCGGGGTTTTCGACTCCACGGAAGTGAAACCATGTAACTCAAGAGTCTGAGCCTTGAGCCATCTGAAGTGTCTCCTCTCATCCCTCCTGGAATGCTCCTTCTTGAAAGCCAGCAACTGTGCTGTGAAGAATTCTAAGTTGCCACATAGAGAGGGCTGTGTGAAGGATAACAGAGGCTCAGCCTAAACTTGCACCAGTAGCCAGCACCATCTGCTAAGGCCATTTTGGACTTCCCAGTGGTCCTTATGCCCCAGCTGATAACATATGAAGCAGATGATCTTCTTCAAAGTTGGATTCTGCTCACATCCTGATCCAGTATCATGAGCAAACTCAGGCCACTAAGTTCAGGAGTAGTTTGTTACTCAGCAAGAGATCTGAAACACTCCTCAAAATGTTTTATTGGGACTGTTGGGAAATTGGTTACAAGCGGCGTATTCTCATTTCTCTAAATGTGATGGTGATTAGTTTTTATGTTTCTTCCTGATAGATGACCCCACAGTGGATGATCTTCACATACTCTGTATCAGACTTAAGAATCTGACAGAGCTGGTCCAAGGAATGCTTGAGTTATGAAGGATATTTGCTTTTATTTACTCTCCTTGAAAAGGCATTCTTTTGTTCTCATGTGAACTAGTTTGTTTTGAAGACAGGGTGTGTGGGGGAGGGGGTGGGGTCAGCTCACTCATTTCCAAAGAGTAGCTCATTTTCAATGGTCCTCTGGGGATGCATCTGCAGTAACATGGCTGAGACAAGCAAATCAGGAATGAGCAGTCCTGTTTTCCTATATATTATTTTGGCAGCAGTTAACGAAACAAAGAACCTTATTAGCATCTCCTGTGTGAAATGGGTAAGTCCACTAAAAGGAATTCAAAGCCCAACAAAGGTGTACAACAGCTCTGTGAACTCACACATTCTTTACTTGCAGCCAGTGAAGGAATCACATAATTATCTTTCCTTTTATATGAACATTTCAGTTGAGAATGAAACACACAGGGGGTGCAGGCAGAAATTCAGGATGTAAGTTTTTTTTCAAAACATAGTATTTCCAGCCTACGTTATGGCATCTGTGTTCACCAACTCAAAGCATAACTTGGCAGTGAACACAAATGCATTCACATAAGCAGATGAAGCTACAAGCTCGAACAGGCTGATGTAAAAGCAGAGTTTGCAGTTAATGGGTGTATTTGGCATAGTGTTGACATCTACATTGTAGTGGAAATTGTGGCTTTGAAATTACTTAGCTTCCTTACTATTGTAAACTATCTTACTCTGCAAAACACTCAGAGTGACATTACTTTTAAAGTAGGTTTCAGGTATTAACCATACCTTGTAAATAATGGAAGGCAGAATCATTTTATAAACCAGAAAGCTGAGGCACAAACAGACACTTGATAAAATGAGTTGGTGTTCACAGACAGGACAAACTCAGCATGCTTAAAATAGTTCAAATTCTTCTATTCTATCTATTAGATCTCAAAATGCCCCCCAGTCAATCATTTCTGACTCAAAATCATACAATTATTGGTTGATGATTATAAATAAAGTTCTTATTATTTCTTCCTTCTACCAAGTAATAAACCATTTTACCCTCTCCACCCTGGGGACTGAAATTCTCTTGACTTTCACCATCAACAAAACAGGAGTTAAAATCAAGGGTATAATTAGTCTTGAGTAATGCTTTAATTATACAGTAAAATACGACATCCAACAAGAGAAAGAAAAGCTCAGCCTAGTTTTTACTTTCTTCTATTTTTAATTTGTTCATAATGAATTAAATAAAAATCTTATTCAAACCCACATGGTATTTAATTATGTAACTTAGGAATTCTTTAGCTTAAGAATTTATAATACCACACAACTTTTCTGAGTGTTTACTAGGCACAAATAGCTTTAGGTGCTTTTTTCCCCCTCATTAATTCCTAACAAGAGGATTCTTACTTAGAAATGATATTTGTTTTGTCTTATAGTTGAGGAAACTGAAGTTTAACCAGTTTAAGGAGCTTGGCTAAGTTACTGTCATAAACCACAGAGTTGGAATTCGAACGCAGACCTCCCTGACTCCAGGCTGGCTGTCCTAAGCATTATATTTACTGCCTTCCCATTGTTGGTACTGACATTGTAATCCACCGCTTCTCCACGTTCAGTCAGTAAGTGGAAGCAACATTGTTTCTCACCTATGATAAATTCAAAAAAGAATGACTGATTGCTTAGGAAAACTCAAGATATCTGGTCATCAATGATTCTAAAGAGGAAGCCTAAATCACTGAGAATGGGATACTGAGTAATTTAGAGACACTGGACTTTAGAAGTACAACTTCAATACCGAGTGCAGCGACAGAGTGACTATATGTGAGCACAGATGTATTTTCTGTGTCATTTCATGAGTTCATAGGGCAATGTCATGTGACGGAAGGGCTGAAGCTTGCTGCTGAAATTCCCACAGATACCGTCTTCAGGTGCCGTCCTGCTGCTACAGACATCATTCCAACAGGCCGCCATGCAGCTCCGTGGCAGTGCTGGCCTTCTTATCCCTCAGGCTAAGAATCAATTCTGCGCTTGACATCATCATTATTTCAGGGTTGAATATTTTCAGAATGATGAGATTAATCTGGGGAAAATTCGTTTGGGCATATCAGAAATCTTGGCATCTTTAGACACTTGAAAGCAAGAAAATAGAGCAGCTTTGCGGAATCTGACCTGCCTGGTGATCTGTGTGTGTGTGTCTCAAGTGGGACACTTGTCCTTGTTTGCTCCTTTAATTGCGTCGCATCTGCAACACTCACTGTTGTACGTCAGCCTCTTCTTATTGTCATTGCTGGAAGTAGAGCACCCAGCTGGCTCTTTCAGGTACTTGCTGTTTATAACCAAGGTTATATTGCTCTTTGCTGAGAGACAAAAAGAAAAAAGAATGGCCTGTGGAAAACTAGTAGCTGAAAAGAAGGGATATTCATTTTGGTGAGAGAACGTAGCTCAGGTCTTAATGAGAGTCCAGGTAAAAAGTCCCAGAATACTTAGTTAAAAGTGTATAATAGTAGATTTATTCTCCTATGCTGCATGTTAACATGATTTTAGTGTATTCCCTTCCCTCATCCTTAATCTCAAGATTAAGAGGGCCTGACATGCCTCTATATTATTTAAGTATCACCCAAATTCTTAACTTGTCTCCATTCCCACTCCCATCCTCACCCCTAAACACGCAAATGAACTTGAGTCCGTGAGCATCAGCCTTTAGTCAAATGGTTATTTGGGGGCAGTCTGCAGCTGTGGGACTTACCAGGTACATTCCCCAGTGATATCTTTGCTTTAGACAAAGTTCAGTTCTACAATTGTCGAGGTACTTGGTTGCTCAGTGCTTGAGGTACTGGTTTAAGTACTTAAGATCCCAAATGACAATCTCCAAGTTAACTAGTAACTCATGAAGTGAAGGAAAAAAATAAAATTCGGCACAGTGCCTGACACAAAATAGGAATTTCAAAAGGACATGGAGAGACTAGAGCAATTTATGAATGAACAAATAGGAAACTGTCCTCATTGTTCTCTGATACAGGAAAGGGATGAAAGTCAGAAAGAATAGAAATGGATACTTTTGCAAACTGCACATTCTGGAAGAACAGAGAGCCAGCTCGACAGAGGTGGAAATAGTTGAAGAGATGAAGCGTAAAGGGATTTCTTAGGCCTCTGGTGATCAGACTAATATGACTCCTAAGAATTCCAAAGGGTGTAGACATCTCTAATGATGATGCATTTAGTGATAACTCAGGTAGGTGTCTGTTAAATGATAAGCAGAACTTTTCCATTCAAATGAATTGTACTAACTTAAAAAGATAGTAGAGAAATAAGTAGCCCAGGGCATTAATATTTAAAAGGCTGGCACAATGCCATGGGTTATCAAACATTTGTTTCTATAGAGTTGTACTGATTTCAATGAGATCATATATATTTTTTCTCAGCTGACTCTCAAGTAATTAACACAATGAGATAAGCTGGACAAAAATATATATCCTGTAAAATGAATGAGGAAACTATGGGTCAAGAACTTTGGAAATAATAGGTCATGTTAGGCTGGAACAATAGGGAAAATATGAGTGATACTCTATTACTGATTAGTAGGATAACAGGTGGTGGAGAATAAATTTGCCCTTAGAAGTGCCTGAGGATACTTTAAACACAGAGATTTTTGCAATTGGGTCTTGAGAACCACAACAATGAAACAAAATATATGATGACAAGTTGGATCTGAACTTCAAGGTGTTCCTTCCAAAGAGTTCATCAGTTGAGAATGAAACAAAATACAAATATCTTTCCTACTTAAAATGCATGTCAGCTTTTGCAATTCCTCCACTCAAAACCTATATTGATTCCCCAACTCAATCAGAGTGAAGGCAAATGTTCTACACATTAGCTATTTCTTACCCTTCTGACAACCTCTTCACTTATTTTGTATTTTCGTGAGTGCTGTAATGGTTATTTTTGTGTGTCAACTTGACTCAGCTAAGGGATGCCCAGATAGTTGGTAGAACATATTTCTGGGTACCTCTGTTAAGGCATTTTTGGAAGAGATTAGCATATGATTCAGTAGACTGAGTAAGGAAGATTCATCCTCGCCAATGTGAGTGGGCACCACCCGATCTGTTGAGGGCCCAAATACACCAAAAAGAGGAAGGAACGGGGAAGCTTTTCTTTTCTCTTCTTGAGCTGAGTTGTCCAACTGTCCTGCCCTTGGACATTGGAGCTCCTGTCCCTCTGGATTCTGGAATGGACACCCATGACCCCTTGGTTCTCAGGCCTTCAGACTCAGACTGAATTATACCACGACTTTCCTGGGTCTCCAGCTCGCAGACAGCAAATCGTGGGACTTCTAGGCTTCCAAAATCACGTGAGCCAATTCCTATAATAAATCCCCTCATATATATATATCTCCTATTGGTTCTGTTTCTCTGGAGAACTCTGATTAACACAAGTGTCAACTAGTTACAAATACTAATTCATTAAATTTCATAACACCCCAGTCAGGTAGGTATAATTATTATCCCCATTTTTAGATACAGAAATTGAGGCACAGAGTAATTAAGAAATTTGCTTGAGGTCACACGGCAAGTGAGTGGTTGACAAAGGCAGTTGCAGGTTGTCCCCAGAATACGTTATCTTATGCACCTAGCAATATGGTCTCTCCAGCAGTCACGCCCCTCAACCATGCTGACTTTCTTGCTATGATTCAAATAGACCAGTCAGCTCCCATCTCAACTCCAGTACCTTCTGTCTGGCAAGTCCTTGCCTTTACTTATCTTGTTGGATCGCTCCATCTTCTCCTCCATGCCTTTGTTTCCATGTAGTCTTCCTTTATTATTCTAGTTGAAATTGAAATCTCTAACTCCTTCTCCCCAAGTAGGAGTCCACAACTCCCTGGAGTGCCTTATTTTATCAATAGCACTTATCAGATCAGACATTGTAATTATTTTAAAATTAATCTGTCCTCTCCTTGTCTCTCAGCAAATAGAATCTGGTTTCATGTAGACAGAATCAAGTCATGGTTGTATCACTAGTGCCTGGTACATAGTAGGCACTCAGATGTTCGTTGAATGGATTAATAAACTTCTTGAAAATGCTGCAGGTCTTTCCCCAGAAATTCTGATTCAGTATGTCAGCAGCTGGCCGTATACATCTGGATTGGAAAAACAAAACATCAACTCAGGTGATTCTGATGTAAGTGATCCACAATGTTGTAGAAATTTGCGTTAAGGCAAAAAAAAATCTCTTTGAAACACAAAACAAAAAGTGTTAACCTTGCTTAATTTTTCATATCTCTAAGTTCGCATTTCCTTATATAGCATTTTTTTAATCAGCACTTGAAGTAAAGAATCTATATCAATGTGATGATGAAGTTGGAGCACTTGATTTAGCATTTACTGGAGAGAATATACTCCAAGTTAACCAGTTGTTTCAAGTGAGATCTAGTTACTTCTCAAAATATTCTTTAATATAAATGTAAATATGCAAAATTTCTTAGGACTAACCAGTTATATAGATTAAAAGTTAATTCCATTTAGTGATTGTCTGATAAAAACTTTTCTTCCTATAACTTGAGTGCACCTAATGAATTCACAGTCTAAATTTCAAGTGAGAAGTCCATGTTGCCTGAAACTGTTTGCAATGATATGAAATTACATTCAGATTTTCTCAGAACCTATGCGAAAAAATTTTGTGAATATATGAGCAAAAGAACACACTAGTAAGGATGAAAGAAGAAAATTGGGGGAAAATGAAATAGAAATTTGAGTGGATTGGAGAATGAGCAGACTAAGGAAGAATACCAAGAATTAAGAAACTTTACAGCAGAGTTTTTCTGAATGTTATTTAAACATGATCAAAGTTTAATTCATTGATATTAAGATACTCAAGTACCATATAAAATTAGGATCTGACCCACCTGTGGACTTAGAGAGACTGAAGTTGCTAAATGGTTGCCTTTCCCTTGAGAAGCAAACGAGCTGTAGAGCAGACGAGCAGGGCAAGATTTATAGCTGATCTCTCAAGGAATCGTAGTGCTACTTTGCTTTTGCCCAACGAAGGATCTACTTTGAGTTTGGATCACAAGCAGGAAGTGATGTTTCTCTTCACCTCAACAGGTGAGGATTTCTGATCCAACCAGACAGAACAAAACTGGGAACACGGAGCACACACAATGGAAAGAACAAAGATTAATTGAGAGAGAGAGAGAGACCACTACAGCCTCACATACCCATTCCTTTTATTGAGCATTTATTGAGTCTGAAAGTGTTTTGCATCATATAATGAAATATAATGCAAAGATTTCCATAAATAGCAATTGATAAGTGCTTGATAGTTATTGAGCAAATATATATATTCAGAGAAAAATGTACTCATATAGTGAGATTTAAAAAGTGGCTACTCAGAACAGAAGGACAGTGGGTGCTGGAATAAGACAAAGATTATTCTTTGGGCCTGACTAGTTAAGAGAGAGCACTTCCACAGGGAGAGGAACCCAGAGATTAATATCAAGGTTCACTGAAGGGTTCCTTTTTCTTTTATGTATGTACATAAATACATGATCTAAAGTGTATATATAACTCTCATTCCAGGGTTTGACTTCTGTCTTTTTTTTAGAAATTATCCTGGTAGCTTTCTGATAAGAAAAATTCTAAAGCGGTATATTTTAGGGATGGGTATATTTTATTTAAATTTTTTTTCCATCCTAACAACTTAGTCCAACCCACAATAAATTGGTCAACAACCAATGAGCTTGGAGAAGACTTCCATTATCTGGAGATGACCTCTCAGATGAGACTACGGTTCCAGCTGACATCTTGATTTTGGTCTTATGAGACCTTGTGATGGGATAAACTGAGTCCCCTCAAAATTCATATGTTAATGCCCTAACTCCCAATACTTCAGAATGTGACTATTTGGAGATAGGGCCTTTAAAGAGATGATCAAGTTAAAATGAGACTGTTAGGGTGGGCCCTAATCCAAGATGACTGGTGTACTTATAAGAAGAGGAAATTTGGATGCAGTAAGAGACACCTGAGAGAAGCATGCCCAGAGAAAAGACCATGTGCAGACACAGAGATGGTAGCCACCTGCAAGCTAAGGAGAGAGGCCTCAAAAGAAATTAAAGCTGCCCACACCTTCATCTTGGACTTGCAGCCTCAAGAACAATGAGAAAATAAATTTCTGTGTTTTAAGTTACCCAGTCTGTGGTATTTTGTTATGGCAGCCCGAGCAGACGAATACGGACCTTATGCAGAGGACCCAATTGTGTCCTCCCCAGGCTTAGGATCTATAGAAACTATGAGATAATTAAAGGCTGTTGTTGGAAACTACTAACTTTGTGGTAATTTGTTCTACTCAGTAGAAAACTAATACAACATGTAAGTACAACCGTGTCCTCTTGGGGGTTACAGTTTAATAATGCATACTGAGTAAATGGGCTATAATTAATGTCAACCACCCGGGACACAGATGAGCAAATGAGATTTGACCATATTATCTCACATATCGAATACTGGTGGAATTGAGTGTGGACCTTACTCTCCTAATTGCAGAGTATATATCAATATTGATATTAATATTCATATTATAATGTGCAAGCAAATAGCAAATACACACACCCACAAATGAGTGAATATGTAGTCATTTTTCCCTCAGTGAGATGAGGCATTGGATTTACAATGTCTGTGCTGTTTCAGCTCAAGAATCTTCCCTTGGCTGCTTTATCATAATGGCTGTTTTGTCAGGTAGCTTTCTATCAGTCAAGACTTTCTTAACCTTCATTCAGTGTGTTAGTACGGGAATATGCATAGTATTCACAATGTTGATCCTGAGGCATTTCAGGGTACTGCACTTTTTTCAAATGATCATGAAATCATAAAAATTATATTCAGTAGAGCTCATATATATATATAAATAGTAATGGACAATCTTTGTTTAGCTATATGGGGTAATTTAATTAACCCAAATACTCAATTTTGTAACTATACTGGATAATAGAATAATGTCTATAGTTGTCATTTCTTACCTCAGGAAAAAATAAATCTTAAGGAGAGGGAACTAACATTTTTTGGAAGATTACGTCAGCTCTGCAAGGCACTCTCCACACATGTTCTCTTTGTAACTACAAGCCTCAGAGGAAGCTGAGGACAACAGCTAATATGTATTAGGTGTTTCAGTAGTCGAGGGGCATACTGAACGTTTTACTTTTCTATCCTGCCAATAAATGTATATCTTTGGCATCATTAATACCCCACTTCTGAGATGAGGAAACTGAGTCTTAGAGAATTTAAGTAAAGTTTCATTGCTGGTGGGTGATTATCCATATATTTCATCTATGGCTGTCTAATTCCAAAGATTGTGATCTTAATGACAAGATATTTGAACACTGCAGGCATCTGTGTCTGATGCTTGAAAACGACCAGAATCTAGAAAATACAGTCATCTAGTTGTCTACAAGTCATCCAGACTTTGTCACCAAGAAAAACAAGAGTCTGAAACAGTTGATGATTTGCTCCAATTTTACTTGATCATTTGCTTTAGAAAGCCAAGAGCAAGAGGTTCCATTAGCCAAAGGCTACAGTCCATTGCTCTGCCTTTGAGGAGGAAGTTTCAGTGTATCCAGACAGAGACCATACCATCTGACTCACTTCAGCCCAACAAAACAGTCATATGAGGGGCCAGCTGGGTGGAGTAGTGGTTAAGTTCGAGCGCTCGGTTTAAGCAGCCCAGGGTTCGTGGGTTCGGATCTTGGGCATGGACCTACACACCATTCATCAAGCCATGCTGTGGCGGCATACCATGTACAAAATAGAGGAAGAATGGCACAGATGTCAGCTCAGGGCCAATCTTCTTCACACACACACAAAAACAACAACAAAAAACCGTCATGTGAGCTGCCATACCGGTTACCTGGAGGCCCTGGTATTCAGACAGCCACCATTAAATGGAGAGGACCCCTCCTATGGATTGGTCAGACCAAATGTTCTACCAGCATAGACTCTCTTGAAGCACTTTTTCAAATGATCTCTTTCCTTTTTTTGTTTGAAAAAGGTAATACCGATACTGTTCTACAGAATTCATTTTCCCCTTAAAACTTATGAAGTTTTACCAACCAGAGGGCTTCGAAGGAAAGGTCATCCTGTGAAAGAAATAATTGTTCCCTTGAAAGATTTTTTTTCAAATTCTTTATTGTAGAAAAACCTCATTGAGCACTAGTTTCTCTCTAAAGAAATTAAGCTCCTATAGCTTACGAATTCAAATGCAATGCAGCAGACTCCGAGACATTTTAAGATCCATTAGGTTATCAAGCCTGTCCTTCTGTAGCCTACTTTAAATTCTCTCTGCAAGGTGATTAAAAGTAACATTTAATAACAGGTCAGTTGACAAGTAATTATTTAGCACCCACAGGGTGCAGAGCTCTATACAAAATGCTCAGAATTAAAACCTTTAAAGTTACATAAAGGGTAGGGAGACAATAATGTCTTTTCCTCTGAGCATAGGAACAATATTCAGTCCTATTTTCTCCCATATTTTAAGAGGATAAGCTGTCAAAAAATTATGCAAAAAGTTAATAATAACTTTCATTTTTATAGTATTCTCTCCTTTGTCAAATTTCTTTTATGTTCTATTGCAGGATCAAAACACTCTTTCTGTGGAGTAGAAAATGCATCATGTTCCTATATTTCAAATGAGTAAACTGAGGCCCAGAATGATAGGATAACTTATAAATACACACAGTTGGGGGAGCACCTTCAATTCTCGTCTAGTCTCCATTCTCGTCCTTCAAACCTCTTTAGATGACACAACATGAAGGTACATGGGAATCTGCAGAGGCAGGGAGAGTCTCATTTGCCTTTTAAAACTCTTCTTGGACACGATTTTTGAACCCGTGCTCCACATGCATTGACTCTGGGTGATATGTCCCTGCTCTGTGGTTCAGCAATGCCCTATGTGTATCCTTGCTATATCACCTATCACCCTGCTTCCTACAGCTGCCACCTTATGCGATGGCATATGCCTTATATGCATATGCAGTGTGCATGTCATCACCTCCAGCCTGCACCCTGCCTCCACTCTTGCTTCCTTCCAATCCATTCTTTTTTTCTTGCTGCAGCCAGAGACACCTTTTAAAATGCAAATTGGATTCTCAAACTCTTCTGCATGTGTGTTTAATGGCTTCCCAGGGGATTTTAAGGTAAAGACCAAAATCTTAAAGAGACCTTCAAGGCCCTCTTTTGTCTGAGCTTGCTGATTCCTCCATCCCTGTCTCCCATCCCTCACTTCAGCCACATTCTCTTTCTTCCAGTTCCTGGAGCAAGCACTTCCCCTGGACAGAAATCTCCCCATCCACCAGACCCTACTCACATCTCTTAATCCAGTTCATTCTTACTCAACCTTCAGTTTGCTGAAATCCGTAAAATGAAGTCAGCTCTCCTCTATTCTAAGGTTCCTCAACATTGTGCTGTTTTTTTTTTTTTAATATTGATCATTGTAGGTAAAAACTTTGAGTTTATGTGATTAAGCTCAGCATAAACCACCAGAATGCCAGAGGAGGGATCATCTTCTATGTTTGCCTCACTATTGCCTCTCCATGCCTGGCATAAGACTTGAAGCATTGTAGGGGTTCAATAAATATGAACTAAATGCTAAAAATTTTTATGACTATCATGACTTTCACTCTAATTGTATTTTACCTGTCCTATTGACACATCTCATGATGTTCAGCACATTGGAAATGCTCAATGGACATTTGATTAATGAATGAATTAATGTTGACTGCATTTCCCACATATAACACTCTAGTAACCCAATCAGGAAAGGGCATGTGGCAAACTTGTTTGTGGTAAATTGCCACTGATGGCTATGACTTTTCTTGTTGTTTATTTACTTATATTGGCTGAAAATATATGAAATTATCTTTGTTGTGGATAAAAATTGTTAAACATAATTGATTTGATATAGTTCATCAACCTAATACTTTCTACTACCAATTTAATTTACTTTTTAAGGTGTATTTGACAATAAGATAGAGAAACATATGCCATGCATTTGTTAAAACTCTATAATCAGAAAGTGAAAAACTATAGATGAGAAGGGGAACTCCAGTGTGCCAATAGATCCTGTTGTTATATTGTCATCAAAATAGATACGGCCTTAGTGCAATTAAACTTAGCTCTGACGTTCCTGATAAGTAAGCCAAGAAAGAAAAGCATGATAGAGTCAGACTCATTTTAGTGACCAAGTTTAAATGCTTACATTCCACCCTATTAGTAATCCTTTACAAAATGTTGTGATGTTTACATGTTAAGTTCTACATCCATAGCCTCTCCCTTTCCATTGGATTTTCTCCCAGAAATCAGGACTTTGGTTCCACTCATAAGCAAATATTGAACTTGAGTTAATTATCTAGATCCGTTAGTACTATAAAAACTGTCTTATTGAGAAATAGATTTATTTCCAGAAGAGTTGATTTAGCTTCACTGTCCACATGTGTGACATCCGGCAGATAATTCTGTAATTCTTTTTTGGCTCATAATGTTTGTTCGAATACTTTAATACAGCTAGAAAATGTCCCTAACCTTCACAGGTCTGAGAATCCTAAGCTACATTTTGACTTGCTTCTCTCAGTAGCCCCACAAGCTTTCTTTTCATGTTCTCACCAACAGTTAAACTGATCTATTCCTCTGAAGAAGATTTAAACCCGCTAATCCCAATCTACACCCAAGATTAGATTTATTTTTATGATAAGATATTAAAAGAGGCAGAATGTTTTCTAATTTTTATATTTTCTAAAAAGAAATTCAAAGTTTGCCTTGGAAAAATTGGACATAAAGGAGGCTCAAGAAAAAGGGGAAAAAAATCTAAAGGAGCGTATTGAATTGAACAGTGTCCTTGTAATATCATGTCCACTCAAAGATCTGTGGATGCGACTTTATTTAGAAGTAAAGTCTTTGCTGATATAATCAAGTTAAGATGAGGTCATACTGGATTGTGGTAGGCCCTGATACAATGACTGGTATGCTTATAAGAGGAGGGAAAACTGGACACTTGCACAAAGAGGAAAGATGACCTTGAGAAGAGGAAGGCATTCTCCCCTAGAGTCATTAGAGGGAGCCTGGCCTGACTGACACCTGGAGTTTGGACTTCTGGCCTCCAGAAAAGTGAGAGAATAAATTTCTGCTGTTTCGAGTCACCCAGTTTGTGGTAATTTGTTATAATGGCTTTAGGAAACTCATACAAGGAGGAAAAATCAGAAATGGTGTTTTCTTTCCTTTCCATTATCTAGATTTCAAGACAGAAACAATTCTCAGGCACGCCAGGTCCTTCTCAATCTCCACACGGAGGAAGGATCACTGAAAATTAGAAGGTGGCAGACCTATAAAAAGAAATTGACGTTGAGGTTAAAAGAGTGGGTCTAAGAAGTTGTTTCTTCAGTTAATAACAATCCCTTACAATTGTGTAGCACTTTCTACTAATTTGACCCTCGAGGCACCCTTAGTTGTAGATAAAGCAGGTAATAAAACTCTCAAGTGGCAAATGAAGAAACTTAGGTTCAGAGAGATTAAATGACTTGTTTGAGTTGTTCAACAAATCGATACAAAAGTCTGAACTGGAACCTGGATCTCAATGCTTTATTTTTATGGTTCTTCCATGAATCTCACAAATAGGTATAACTAGCTTACAATTTTCTAACATAATATTTGAGCTTCTATCTAAAACTTGGTACCAGGAACCCTGTGGGCTGAGTTGCTTAATGAGGGAGGCATTCGTCAGGCTATGGAAGGAGGAAGAGATTCAACTCCTTCTGTCAACTAACATGTATTGAGTATCTGTTAAAACATATGCTTGAAACAACTGGAAAATGTATGTGGGTTGGGAATTAGATCCCTGTGACAGGCAAAGGACATTGAGGAATTGAGAATTTAGAAGAAATGAAAGAGCAGACTCTAAAAGTTGCTGAAAGTGCTCTTGGGACTATGATTTATGACATGAAACATAAAAGGCTTGTAACAAACAACAAAATAAAGAATAGTGGTTCCCAACTGTCAAGACTCAGAAAAGCAGGAGAATCCTTGGAGAGATTTACTAAAAATGGCAAGACCAGAACTCCAGTCCAGAAGATTCTGATTCAACAGATCTAGAGTAGATCCCTTGGATGATTCTGATGCCTAAAGTTTTGGCATTATTGGTTCAGAAGTGGTATAAGGGTTCACCTGTAGTGTATCAGGGCTGCTCACTAGTCAAACTCTTCCTGCCTTCATCAACACCTATCCATGATCACCTAACATCCCCATGAGCCAGGGTCCGTGGAATGTTGAATACCTAATAGAGGATGATGCGGAAACGAATGATTAGAATTTAGTTAGATTCTTTTCACATTAGACACAGAGGCAAAATTGCCTTTTTTTTTTTTTCGGTACATTGTCTTTATAAGACTCGTCTCTTTTCCACTAGGCCATAGAGGCTGTAGGAGGGTATCCCAGTTTTATCTGAAATCAAACAGTCAGTTGGCAAGATTGCAAGGTAGGAAATATATAGGACTTCTCCATGACCCCTTTCAGTACAGTTCACCCATCAAAATTGTCTTCAGTCTGTTGCGGAATACCACACAGCCAGGCAAAGCAGGCAGAGCAAATGCAGAGAACACAATATGTCAATGAATTAGTTCAAAATAGGAAATAGAATATTTCTGGCCTTTGGGGTTTACTACATCTATTCAGTAGTTATATTATTTTTATTCTGAATTATGGACAAAAGAGGTGTCATTATCTTTTCAGTTTTTACAGCTTCTAAACATCCTAATTAAGCTTATTCTTTACTTTATGTTGGCTGCCAGTCACCACATTTTCTGGATCTCTCTCTCTCTTTTTTAACTACTGTTTATGTATTCAAAATATTTTCACTCATTCTGAAGTTAAATTTGCCTTGAATAGAATTTAATAAACTAATTTACCTGTCACAGATTACCTCTTCCAGGGATTTTTGCTCTGAGATAGTTTCTTCTTGCCAACTCCGGAATTTTAGGCAAGTCCGTAGTAGAGGTATTTTGAGGTCCTGTTGGTTTCCAAGTTCTTGTCAAACTATATTCCAAGACAGCTGTCTATCTTAGCTATTCTTGAAGCCACTTCTGACTGCTACAGCAAAAAAGAAAGTGTTGCTCTCATTTTTTTGTTCAATTTTTAGTGTTTCCATTTTGCTAATGAGCTTGATTTTTGTGTGTTGATTCTATCAAATGCTTAAATCACTCTGCTTTAAGCTATTGACTACATCCTTAATTATTAACCTTCTTCAATATTGCCTTTCCAAGGATTTGAAACGGTTTGATAGGAGTTCAAATGGTGATCTAGGGACTTGAAAATCTTCTGAGAAAGCCCTAATGCTTTAATATTCTTCAGAATTTGTGGTCTGCAGAGCCTATCTCTTGTAATTTGTGTGGTATCCACAATCTTATTTGGAAGCCCGAATAATTTATCTTGTAGATTTTCATCGCCTTTGGCTGCTGGTCCCAGTTAGAAGAAGAAAACAAAGAACGGAAGATTTAATTTGGTGTTAAGAAGCTCAAAAGGTGCTCCATATGGGATTACAGAGACAGTCAGGTTTTGTTTTTTTTCTTTTCTTTTCTTCCTTGCCTTCATTCAATTATGCGCGCGTGCGCACACACACACACACACACACATACACACACAGAGCAATGTGGCTTTACAATCAGGGGAGAAAGCAGTTAGCTTCTAACTGTTCATGGACTGAAAATCACTGTAAATATTAATAAGAGAATAAATTTGGATCCTGGATCTTCAAGTTTTGGAATCTATCCAACATAGAGTTAACAATAGAACAATAGGTAATACTCTAATGATGGCTAATTAGCCCCTGCTTTGGAATTTTGGTTCCCATAGGATGTCTCTAATGATTATTTTCCACTACCATTACCTGCAGAGGCTTGTATAACTTGAAGGGCTGAGGGGGATGAAACTAGCTCTTTCCAGACTCTCTCATTTTATTATTGTCAATGGGTGTTTTATAGACGTAATGAAGCACCTTTTTCTAGCTCAGACCTGAGAGAATATAACAAAGTGTTTCAAATGTGCATACAGAGGCTCCTTCCAAGATACATATAATTGCAAATAGTTAACAAATTTCACCAAGAAACACTCTTCTGTAAAGAAGATTGGATAACCTAACATTTATGGGAGATAGACATAAATTTTGTCCAGTGTATACAATGGAATTTGCATCTTTAGTTTGGGACAGGCAAAGCTAGTTAAGCATAGACACTATAATTTACAGTAGTTGTCTTTAATGAGGCCACTGAGAGAGCTGGGAGTGTATGCAGAAAGCAGGGAGAGTGAAAGTGGTCCTGTAATAGAAAACAGAGCTTTCTAAATGTAGTTTGGGAAGACAGAGAAGGGTAAAGTAAAAATTAGCATAACAGCCATGTCTATAGAAACATTCTTTACTTCTAAGCTTTCATTAAATCAAATACTAAGTGGCAGTTACTGAAATACAATAGGCACATTCAGGCTCTGACAACTCTTAACCTTTCTGGGCTTTATAAACCATTTGTGCTAGGTCACATGATGTCCCCATCACATGAGGCAACTGTTATACCATAGGCTTCAATGCCATGTGGAACAATCTAGAGTTCTCTGAATGGCTCAATTATTTTGTGGTAATTCAAGACATCTCTATTGAGGCATCCAGTATTCAATGTGTGTTTAAATAGACTCTTGGGTGCTAAAAAGCATAAACTTATGCAATGTGTGGGTTGTCATCTGTTTCAGAGGGAGTAGGGCTTACTTACTGGTTCAGAGTTGTTAAATTGGGGGCACACACATGGGATAATGGGCACAATGACGCTTGGTGCTGTAAATATTTATCACACAATGGGGTTCAGTGAGGCCTGCACTAAGGAACTGAAAAATAGGCGACCTGAGTCAACTGGTAGTGTTAACATTTCATGTTTTTCTTTTCCGGTTAACTCTTCCATATTGTTCAATATATAGTTACTTCAAGCAATTCTTAAAACATTTCATGGTCATAGGGTGTTGATCAGCAATTACATTTGTATTTGACAAAACTGGAAACTGAGGCTCAAACATGAAACTGGTTTGTTGAAGAATTAGCCCTAAATTGATGACATTTCCTTGAAGTTAAAAAAAAGAAAAAAGTAAGCTGGAGTGGAAGAGTTATCTCTCTCAACAGGTCACAGATCACCACGACATTTCTCCCCTTCAACCCTTCTACCCAAGTTTGATATACTGCTGTCCTTAGAACCTGGAGGTGTCAGACACCCTGGACGGCAATTCACAAAGACCATTAGGAAGGCCCACTTCATGAAAGGGTATTGCCATAGAGTGGCCATTTGAACTGTCTAGGTATAATCTTAGTCATGGTTGGGAGTGAGCTGAGTTGAGTTTGGGGATTCAGAACAAGGAATAGCACTAGCTCATCCCAAGTAATGACGGAGGCTTACATATGTACCTTTACTGCTTAAAATCCTGGCAACATATTCTACACTCACCACTTCCCTTCCACCCAAACCTGGCAGGCTGCTCTGTTGTGAATTCTTCTTGCCTTAACGCTACCTTTTGTGATGATGTTCAACAATTTTCAGTCTTTATAAAATTCTTTTGGTGCCCTGACTAGGGTTATGGAAAAAGGAGGCTTAAAATCTGTATCAAGGCTCTGCAACCTTCTGAAAATTCCTGGGCTCCAGGTGGATCTTTCCATCTTTCCTGTAATCCCAGGTCCAGGGGCCATGTTCTTTCCTTTCATCTATATCTCCAACTGAATCCAATTTAACTAAGCCCACCAAGTATCTTTTGAGCAGTTGTTAAGTACGTGTACTGTATAAATTGTTGGGATTTGGGGGGGATAGAGAGGGGAGATAGGAGAGGGTTTAAAAAATAAATATATTACAAAGCTCTTGGGAAACTTATAAGAACAATAATAGAGTCAAATAAAAACAAGGTAATTAATTACCAACGTGTATATGGGTGTATGCGTACTTGCATATGTGCACCTGCATGTACACACTCAGTAATTTCTTTGATGAACAGATCAACAGGTAACAAAATCCTATGGATGAGTCCATTTTTAACTCTGGATAGGTGCAGAGACTGGAGCTTTATTTGTTCAGAGTTTCCTCCAGTGCCCCATGGAATTGCACCAGAGGTCTTGTTGCCTTCTCTCCCTGAGCATCAGCTACTGTTGTTAATCTTCCTGCAGCAAATTCCTTAAATCTGTATTCCTAGTCTTAAAAGTTTTACCTTTTTTCTTTTTATTCTTACTCTGCACCAGTAATCACCTGGCTTAAACATAATCACTTGAGAAGCTTTAAAAAAACTTTGTTATTACGAAAGTTTCAAACATGTACAAAAGAAAGAGAATAACAAAATCACTGTGTCCCGCCCATCACTCTGTTTCAATAATCGTCAATTTATGGCCAACTCGTTTCTTCTAAACCCCCTTTCACTTCCCAATTTCCAAATTCATTTGAAGCGAATCTCAGATATTTCATCATTTCATCCAAAAGTATATCAGTGAATATTTTAGAAAAGGAACAGTTTGAAGCATAATCACATACCATTGTCACACGTGAAGTTAGCATTAATTCCTTGACATTAAACAGTCAATTTTTAAATCAACCATATTGTTTCATAAACTATTATTTAAAATCTTGTCTGTTTGTTTCAGAATTAAAATAAGGGTTATGCATCCCAGTTGCTGGTAGACATATATCTCTTAAGTTTCTTTTAAAATCTGTCTCTCTATTCTTTCTCCCAGTCTCTCTTTTTTCTCTTTCCTTCTCTTTTTTACTATTTATTTGTTGAAGAAACTGGGTTGTTTTTCTCTTTCTCACCATCTGGAGTTTCCTGATTGTCATCCCAAGGCATTATTTTATACTTACTTTGTCTTCAGTACTTTCTGAAAATAAATCTAGATGCTCCATCAGTTTCAGATTAGAGTTTTTTGGAAGGCAGAAGTCTTGCGATGTTTCGTGGTCTCTTTTTCTATGACGTTAGCAGTAACTAATGATGGTTATCTAGATTCATTATCTCAGTAGGAGTTGCAAATGATGATATTCGAATTCTAACATTCTTCCTTCATTTATTAGGTAGACTATTTATCTTAAGGGAATCTCCTTCGTCCAGCTACTTTCTTATGCTGGGGTACAATGGAATGGAAAATATAAGGCTAAATGTTTGAGTAAGGCTCTTTTTCCCTTTCTTACAAATTACAATTCCAAATCCGGAATTGGTGCCCTAGCATCCTTCATGATGACAACTGAGATGTTGTGTTTTGCCACATATTTATCTTTTTAAAAAAGGAATCAAGAAACAGACTTGTATTCAGTTGTTTCTCCAAGGGGGTTTTGGTTCCTTTTCCTGGGAAAATGAGAGACCACAATCTGATCCTGTTAATGTTAATTACTGCTGGGATCTTAGGCGTTTTCAGTAGTCAGAGTTACAAAGTATGTATTTTTTTTAAGATAAACACATTATGACTGATATAGAATTTTTACTTAACCGTATGAACCATATAGCTGTATCTCATTTTTTTTACATTTCTAAAACTCCTGTTCTGAAAGATATGAGTAATTAGGCATTTATATTAGTTCAAAATGCACATGCTACATTCTCCGAATAACACTACCTGCACTACCGCCACCGCTATGACTACTAAAAGCAGCAGTCCTGTTAGGCACATACAATGTCTTCTTCAGCTCGAGCTGCTATAACAAAATACCATAGCCTAGGAGACTTAAACAACGGAAATTTATTTTCTCACAGTTCTGGAGGCTGGAAAGTCCAATTTCAAGGTGCAGACCAATTAGGTTCCTGGGGATAGCCTTCTTCCTGGCTTGTTGACAGTCACCTTCTCACTGTGCCTTTAACCTGGCGGAGAGAGAGAGGCAGCTCAGTCATTTCTTCCTCTTCTTGTAAAGGCACTAATCCTACCATGAGGACCCTATTCTCATGAGCTCATCTAAACCTAATTATCTCTCAAAGGCCCCATCTCCAAAGACCATCACCTTGGGAGTTAGAGATTCAAAATATGATTTTTTTTTTGGAGGAGTTGGGGGGCCACAATTCATTCCATAGCATATGGTTACATTACTATGTTTTGAAGGAACGGGGAATGGATTTTTTGCCATGCCACTAACTCAAAATGTAAATAGGCGTATTATTTAATTTTGCTCTAGATTTTTAGGAATGTTATTTTATTTAAGTTTGCTTTGTACTTACGTAAAATATTTCCATGAATCTAAACTAAATTTCACAAAAGTAGATGCCATCACAGAAGACTATTTTCCCTTTATTCCCTCTACATTATTTCTTCCCTCCACATAGAGAACCATTAAAAAATTTATTGCTTATTATTTTAAAGAGCATATTTAAGAGATATTCTTAGGACCTACTTTTAATCTATCAAGGTAGAACATCCCCGATTGAGACCAGATGATTCCGATGCACATCTCTGGTTACAAATCCTACATACTCTTCCTCTATTATTCATTTCATGCTCTCAGCTAAAACTTAAAAGCCAATGACTCAAAATTCTACTTCTAACTTTCAATCTCTTCTGGATAACAGATTATTAGAAACCCTAATCAGATAATATAATGTCATCCTATTTTATTATATTCAGCGAAATCTTATTTGTTACGGGTATCCAAGTACCTATATTAACAAGTTCTTAGAGGTCCTTGAGTTTTTGTTTATCCTTCCATTCTATGCCAATCCTGAGATTTCTTCAAAATTTTTCCTCAAAGTCAGGCTTCTTTTTATCTCTACTGTCATAGCTTTTGCTTGGACCAAGGTTTCTCAACCTTGGCACTATTGACATTTTGGCCTAGATAGTTCTTTGTGATGAGGGGCTTTTTTGTGAATTGCAAGATGTTTAGCAGCATCTCTGGCTTCTACTCACCAAATGCTGGTGTCAACTCCTTAGATGTGGCAAGCAAAAATGTCTGCAGACATGGCCAGATGTCCCCCTATGTGTGTATGTGTAGGTGGTGGAGGGAGATGGAGAACCTCTCCCAGTTGAGAACCACTGGTCTAAACCTTCATTATCTAGCTCCTAGATTATTCCAAAGCCTCATACTTCATCTCCCTGCTTCTAATATCATCAGTCTTTCACTTCGCTGCTAAAGTTAGTCTTTACATTACACAGTATATTCTTGTTACACCCATACTTTATTTTTTTTTTTTTGTACTGGAAATACACAAATTCCATACTAAGCTATAAACTATTCTTCACTAAAAATCCTTTCCACCATCATATTCTGTCCCTCACCTCCTCGTTCCATTCTACAGACTTTCATTCTCCACTGTAGTGGTAGACAGCTGATTTATTTCACTTCTCCAAATCTTCCACTTATTTCTGTTTCATTCCTCCACATGCATCCTTTTTCTTCAGTTACACGTCACCTCTTTTTGTAAGATGGAAAAACCCCTAATCACTCTTCAAGGGGTTCTCAAAAGTTTTATAGCAAGTGAAGTTTTTCCTGACCCCCCACATCTCAAATGTAACACCAAACACATTGCATTTTAATTCATTGGTTATACACTGTCTCCCTTATTTTTCAGGCAGCTCCCCGAGGACAGCTGGATTTAGGCGTGGGTGCTTAGCACAATGCACAATGTAGCAGCCACTTGTATCTTCACCCGCACCTCCTGGCATATTCTGCGTCAGTATCACTAGAAAAAGGACTTGAGCAATGAAGTCATTCTTTGGAGGTTTGCAGGCTGCTGGGTTGTAAAGAATGATTGACTGACTGCATGTGATTCAAAGCAAAATGTAAGAAAAAAAACACAACACTTCTTTCAGGGTTACCCTTAACTTTAAAGTGCATTTTATTACTGCTAGAATTTGAAATAAAAGTTAGTAATCCTTAACCAAAAAAAAAAAATGGCACTCATGGCATTTGTAGAATTGATTGCAGAGTGCCCCTGTGGTGCCAGCAAAGGTCTGTTCCTCCTGACAGCACAGCCTCTGATCTGTATCATTGAACATCATTACTCACCTGTGCCTTTCAAGGGTGGCTGCCATCTTTTGGCCCATGCACACTCTCACAAGGATTCAGGATAGAGAAACAGGGTAATATTGAGACATTCGCTCTGTTAGCCTGTCTGGAGAGAAAGTCATACTTGATGTGATGGAGATTAGGTAACCAGAGAGACATAGAGAAGTGAGGAAAAATAAACTGCATTTTAGTCCGCTGTTAAACTGCATATGGACAAAGAATATTTGTAAACTTTTAGAAATAAAAGTAAAGGAAATAGAGATTAACCATTTGTTAAGAGCTATCTTTCTTTATGAAAGTTTATTCTTAATTTTAGCCTTTGCTATTCTTGGTGTGATAAGTTATATAAGCTTCCTACCTTCTAGATAAAATAGGAAGAAAAGGAAAGAAAAATGAACATTAACTGAATATATATGTGTGTGTGTGTGTATGCACGTGTGTGTATATTTTGGTGAGGAAGATTGGCCCTGAGCTAACATCTGTGCCACTCTTCCTCTGTTTTATATATGGGATGCTGCCACAGTGTGACTTGGTGAGCGGTATGTAGGTCTGTGCCTGGGGTCCAAACCCGAGAACCCCAGGCTGCTGAAGGGGAGTGTGCAAACTTCACCACTATGCCACTAAGTTGGCCCTGTTAGCTGAAGAAATTTTATATGCCACTAGTAATGTTGGAAGTATATAATATCTCTATTTTAGCTTATCTGGAAACTTTGTGAGGTCAAGAATGTGTTTATGGACACAAAACTGGTAAGTCTTGATGTATATTTCTCTTTCTGACTCTAAAATCTACATGCGTTACAGTTACGTCTTACTTTCCCCTATATTCATGACTTTTGGGGCTAAAGAGTATCTTTTATTTCCACGATGCTGGGGTTTAGTAGATAGGCTTGTGCTCACTATGTCACATGGATAGAAAAATGCCCTTCAATTGATTGACTGTGTTCTTCACACCTGGCTGGGGATGGGGACGCAGGTAAAGAATTACTCAGAAGAAAGTTCTAGCACTTGTTACCAATTAGAGAATGATTAGATCAAGAAACTCCTGTTCAAATGTAAATATCCTAGGAAGAGTTAAGTCTAAAGTAGCTTATCCTCCTTAGAAATGGAGTTTGTTTCTAGATTATGACACGTCCGAATTTTTGCTCACTGAAGGAAGCAGAGGAACATATTTTTTAGGGGTAGCATTCAGTCTTTACAAATCCTTTCTCGGTTCTGTAGGCCGGACTGGGCGATGAAGAGCTGACGTAGTATGCAAGAACAGGGGATCCGAAATCAACCCTGGAGAGAAAATTCTGACACTGGAGCGTGAGAAGGTGAATTGAGTCAGTCTGTGGGGAGCATTTTCACCCTCCACGTCTAAAGAAAAATGTAGATGAAAGGAAGTAGGGTTAAGGAAGACAATGTAAAATGAAAAGGGCTTAAGACCAAGATTTTTTTATTTTTAATTTTTCCAAAAGCTTGATGAAGACAAATACCAAAGTCTCACTAAAAGTCATGTAATGTGATGTGAAGATTTTATATATGGCCACCTCCCCATCTCCACGGCTCTGCATTAGTCCACTATGTTGGCAGACTGCACGCAGCTGCCTGTCCAAAATACCTTCCACAGCATTGATTGGTCTGTCTCAGTGTTCTCAAATGCTTATGAAAATTGCAGATTCCTAAACTACCTTCTGCTCAATCAGACTATCTGACAAAGAGCCCCGGGCATCTGCTTTTAGTAAGCTTTCCTGCTGATGATAGAACATCCAAATGTTTTAGAGCCAGCCACTAGTTCAGCTGGTATCTTCTCCAGGCTATTTCTAGCTCCCTTATTTCCTTTTTGGGGTGCAGCACTCAGGCATACATATATGGCCTAGCATTAGCTTCATCAGCATATGCCCAGTAGGAAATGTGAGAGCTTTGGAAAACTCCATTGGCTATATTTACATGGAAGATCACCTCATACCTGCAAAGGTAGTTAGTGAACTCAGGAATAGTTGCCCACGTAAGGATCTAGGCATGCTCATTAAGTACACAGGGAATTGCCACACAGCTCCCAGGGGAGGCAGTCCAGAAAAACAACTCTCTGGATGAAAAAGCCAATTCTAAGAGCCAATCAACAACAGTCTAGATTTGGAGGTAGCCATGGAGATGGATCCAAGATCTACCCCTCATACTACCCTTAGAGATTTATCCATGCTTGTTCACAAAAACGTCCTGTTAGTAAAGTTGGTATAATTATCTCCTTTTTATAAAAACAGAAACAGAGCCTCAGAAACAAATCAGATTTCCCAAAACTATAAGCTGCCAAGAAGAAGAGCCCGAGTCTGGGGTCCTTTCTATTTGAACCCTGTAATTTCACACAACTGGAAAATTGTATTTTCTCTTGGGGTCTTCCTTCCTGATGATGCCTTGCGTTGTATGACCTTTGAACACATAAAGCATAGACAGATGTCTCTAGGAAACTCCTCAGTTTACTTACCAAGAGTGTTGGTTTCTTGCTAATTTGTACTTGGGAACAAAAAGGAGGTTAATCTACAAGAAATAATAACAATAATACCACAAGTTGTGATCATTGGTAGGCCTAACAGTAATGTTCTAGGAAACAATTGTCCTTTGATTCATTCGGAATTTAATGTGTATGAAAGTCCCATTGAGTCATCATTAATGCTACAAAAGCAAGATTTAACAAGACCTCTGGGGCTGTGTTTTAAATATACAGTAGCTAATTAACTATAACTACACAATTTACAAACACATCTATTGGAAACTTGAAACTCTGCTAATAGATATACCCATTTATTGCATGGAGTAGCTGTTACATCATAAAATTACTTTCAGTCATTTACCGCTATTTTAAGACTTCCATTATAGTTAAATAATGTACTTAAGACAAAATTTTTCTTCTTTTAAAATGACAAGAAAAGACATGTAAATTTTAATAAATGTTACTTTATGACACTTGGAAACTAAAACTGACTGGGAATATAAAATGCTTATAAAATTCATGCAGTTAAGAAAGTTTCCTCCACTTACTGGCAGTCTTTCCCAGCATGGAAAGGCTCTAAGTTTTAATGATACCAACAGACACACACATACAAAATATATTTTCCCTGGAAAAAAAGTTCAAATAATGACTCTGCCTTCTATATGCCAAAAGACACCGTATTGATGCTCATCGTGTATGTGTGTGTGTGTGTGTGTGTGTGTGTGTGTAGTTTCAGTTGCCAGTTGTCACTGCATTTTCAGCATTTGAGAACAAGAATTTAGCCTAGTTTGTCTTTGTGGGCACGGCTCCTGACTTGTGCCGACTCACAGTTCATGTTCAATAAACCTGTGATATTTGACTGACTAGTTCTCAATTTGGAAGTTACTATAGTTTATGGTGCCATTCAAGGTCACTCAAAAAACTCACATGAGTGGAGAAAGAGTTGATGCAGGGACAGTGTATAGACAGATTGTATACACAAAGAAATGAGCCTCTAGTATCTACCCTAACTTGGCTGTTTCAAACTTACTTTTCTTAAGGATAAATATTGATTTATTGAGGCTATAGCATGTATAATGGCCCAGGGTGAAGGGTGCTATATATGTCATTTTATTTAAATCTCAAAAAAGCCTTCCATGTAAAGTGTAATATCCTCAGTTTTATGAGTAAAGACACTTATATTCAAAGGGGCTAAGCAATTTGTCCAAGGTCAAAATCACTTAATTTAGGAAAAAAATGACAGCCAGAGAAAATTATGAGTGCATGGCCAGCCCACAGTTCTCTTTACAGTCCATCAATTCCACCTCTTTATGTTAGCATAACATTTGCTGGCTATGGTTCTGAAAGGAGAGGTCAAAGGAGGAAGAGCTGACGAGAAAGCAACCTGAGATTTTTAAATTCACTCCGACTTCTGCTGATTGCTCTCTCTGATCACATGCTGTTCTACTAGTGAGCTTGACTTCTTGGGTTCCCTGATCCTCTTTCCTTCTAGATTTCTGAGCTCATTTTCCTGTTACTCCACCTGATTCCCTTCAGACTGGAATCTCCATGCCCAAGACTTCTACCATTTGCACCACCTCTGATCCATTTTTGCAACTTTGCTTTCCTTGTGTTCTTAGCATTGATCAATGCACCAGCTACAATGAACTGAGCATCTGTAGCTCAAGAGAAAGTTTGAGAGTCCTTTTCCCTAAAAGCAAAAAAAAAAAAAACCACCAACCAGAGCACCTGACATAATGCTGGAGTTTATCTCAATATCCGGAGAATTCTGATCCTTCCTCTTGATTTTATGCTCACTTCGGGTACCTTCATGCTTCCCCCTTCAACTTTCTGTTCTCCCTGACGTTTCACGTGTAACCACTGTGCTTTACTCCCATTTTTTTATCTCTCTCTTTCCGTATGACTTCTCTTCCTTTTCCCATACTATTCACAACAATTTAAATTACTCTGTTTTAACAGCAAAGCCCATAGTACCAGGAGACTGCTTAATAAAATGAGCTCATCAGTCCATAGAAAGGGTTTTCCTGAGCAAAATTGTAGTGTTAGTAGTAAGAATAATAGGGTGGTGGTGGTGGTAATCTAACAAACAACAACAAACATTTGTTTGGCAATTTATTATATGCCTGGCAATTTGCTAAGTACTTTATGTATATTATCTCTTTTAAATTTAACAATAAGTTCCAGAGAGATGGTATCTCTGTTTTAAAAATGAGGAAAATTGCAGCTCAGAAATGTTAATTGCCCAAGATCACACAGCACAGTCAGGATTCAAACCTATGTTTATCTAAATCTAAACACAGAGCTATTAGCCACTGAAAGCTACTTCCTCATTAATAGAAGCTCTCTCTACTCTTGTATTTTTCCTCATTTTACTGGAGAAAAGTAAGACTTGCGTGCTTCTAATAACATGTCCAAGACCACACAGCTAGTATATAACAGGGCAAGACCTTACCTTGCCTGCCTTGATCATTTTATGTCACCAGGTAAAAACATTCTGGAAGGGATAATACGTAACGGTATGATTGTCTTTATAAATTGAGGATACGTTGCAATAAAAAATCGTAAATTCCCTTAGAATATCAAGACTTGGTTCAAAGAAACACCTTTTATCACTCCCTAGAGCCACTTTACTCCAAAGGTAATCTGAATCGTCTTAGCGAGCCAGCGGAACCAGCCATTCCAATGCTTGTCACCCTGCATAACTGTCTTTTTCAGTCTAGCTGAGTGCCTAAGTCAGAACCCTGCCAGACATGTTAATAGGCAAAGCTTCTTTGGGGAAGCCAATAGGAGATGTGTGAAAGATTGCAGGGCCTCAGCTGACTCTCAATTGTCTGTCTGTCACAGTGAGTCAGCCTCATCTCCCAGGAATGGAAGATGCCAGACCTAAGGAAGAGATTCCAGAGACCCACCGCACAAATCTGTTGTGGCAGACATAATGTTTAAAGACCTATAATGCCCATTGTATTTCCACTAGGTCCTTTGTCTCTAGGACCTCCAGAAAACATTGTGTCCTAGGATATAGCGTATCTGGAGAAATATATAATCGCCTCTGGAGATATCCCTTAATAGCAAGTGGCCACGGAGTAAGAGTGGGAATTTTGTGGGGAATTGGGTACTTTCAGAGAACAATAGAAGTATTAAACAATTCCACACTGAAACTGCAAAGCAATTGATCCTGGTATTGAATTTGTTTTTTCAAAAAACAAAGTAAAAACAAAAAACTTCACTCATGTCCCTACTGGAAATCTTGTGTGTTTTCATGATGCTAAAGTAAGGCATAATAATCATTTTAAAGGCAATGGAAGATCTTAAATTCAGTAAAGGGCTGGTGAGACTGTTTAAATATGAGGGTGTTTTAAGATCTTGAGAAGGATACTTATTCTCTTTGAATCTTGGTTTCTTTATCTGTTGAAATGAAAAATACTGTTTTCTGTTGAGTTTAAGGAATTGTCCTCTAAGGCAGGCTGTGTTTTTTGGTGTTTAAAATGCTCCGCTCAGGCCTGGGCAAATCTGTACTATTCTAGCTACTACAGTTATGAGCATGAGTACCAGTGACACCTGTATAGCTTTGATAGAACACTGGGCCAATCATGTTTTAGGTGAATGACCGCAGACTAGGAACTTAACCTCTCTGTGCCTCCATTTTCTCATCTGTAAGATAAGCATAATAGTAATAAACATCACATAAAATTATGAATATTAGGTAAATGAATATGTATTGAGTACTCAGAATAGTTCCTGGAAAAATTATGTAGCTGTATCTTAAATAAATGTGAGTGTTGGCTCAATTTCTGGAAAAGAACTTAGAGTCCATGCCCCACTGAGCTGGGCAGAATTGCCCAGAAGTTTCCATGGAACATGGACTCTCCCATACCCAGCTCATTTGACTCAGTCTTGTTACCTCCCCCATGTAGATACCTGTAGGTATTTGAGTTTGTGACTCCTACCTGAACTGTTATACTCTGAAGACATTACATTTTAACTAAGGGAGGTGTGTCCATTTGGCTCACATGAGAAAAATGAAGCTCTTATATATTCATAGGCAGTTTCTAGATGGGGCAGTGTTCCCCATTCCTAACTTTGCATCTCATGGACCGACAACAGAGTAAGTCCTGCTCATATCTAGGTTTCCAGTGAGTTCTGGGAGTGTAGACCATTAGCACCCACTCACATGCCCATGAAGGTTGTAGGAAGCATACAGGTGGGAGAGGGTGGGTAAAGAAGAAACTAAGAAAGTGTCCCTGTTTGGTTGTTAGATCTTACTTCCAATAGCCTGGTTGAAATATCATAGTAACTTTTAAATAGCACTTATCAGGTTCCAGGCTCCATTCCAAGTGTTTTTCATATGTTAATCTTCACAACTCCATGAGATAGGTATTATTGTTATCCTTGCTTTACAGGACAAAGAAACTGAATTGGAAATCTTAATGTGCCAAAGTCATACTAATGATAAATAGTAAAGCAAGAATTAGAACTCAGGAATTCTGGCTTGCACACACCTGTACATATACATATGAACATACAAGGGAGATAGAAATTAAGAGATAAAATGGATACCTTGGTGCATAGTCTGTGGTTTTAGTGTCACCAACTTGGCATGAACCCAGATACTCTTCTCATCAGCTGTGTGCTTTGTGCAAGATCCTTAATCTTTCTGAGTTTCTCCATCTGTAGAAATGAAAAAGTATTGTCTGCCTTTTATGATTACTGTGAGAATTGAGACAATGTACATGAAGCACATGGTAAATGCTCAAATAACTTCTTGATATGACAGTAATAACAATAAAGGTGTTAATAAGTAAATATGATGACTATGATGTAACTGAATTGTGTAAAGCAACGTTCAGCTCTTAGCTAGTTATCAGTATATGTTCATTTCATTCCCCTTCCAAGATGATGTACTGACTATCTGCATGACGGAAATACTTCTAGCCAGGTTTACAGAATAACCTGAGGAAAACAGACTAAGACACTCAAGGGAAGAAATAACAGATGGGAATGCAAGAGAAGATCTCTTCTCCAGAAAGATCTTTTCCACAGTGTTGTTAGTGAAGAAAGAAGTTAATTATTCATATTTAATGGATGCAAACAAATCTTTCAGAATGATTCAATATTGGAGTCAATACCTTTAGCCTTTCAATGGGTTTGTATATTTTTCAAACTTAAGTTCTGTTCAATTACTTTCTTTTCCTTTCAGGGTTGAGAAAATGTAATAAGATTTTACAGAATTTGGAGTCTCAACACTGAATACAGAAATCAAGCCCAGAAGACTGTCATACCCTGAGGGAAAGCTTCCAGGCCCAATTAATAGCAGAGCTCTTACTCAATTCTCTTGGAATCCATTGATTCAACGGACAGGTAACTTCATTATCCTCTGAAGTCCTTTAGGAAATGGCCTTCTCTGGTTAAATGCATCTCGGTGCTCATTGCCCACCTCCTATGTTGCTACCTATCATAATGCCTTGTCCAAAGCAGATGCCAATAAATCATGTTTATATTCATCATATTGAAAAGAGCCAAATACTCTCTTTTCGGATGTAGTAACAAATCAATTACTCAGAACTTTAATCAAGATTTTATATTAAAAGATATGTTTCACTCCATTTTCTACCAGCAATTAACATTTAGAAATAAGAGCAGGCTTCTCTGCTTCGGATCTTACCATGGTGAAATCAAGATGTCAGCCAGGCTGTGGTCCCTGCTAGTGCTTGAGATCCTCTTTCAAGTTCGTATGGGTTTTGCCAGAATTCAGTTCATTGTGGCTATAGAACGGAGGTCCTCACTCTGTCCTGGCTGTCAGCTGGAGGAAGATTTCATTCCCAGAGGTTCCCACAGTCTCTTGCATACATACTTCTCATAGAGCCTTTCCCAGGTCCTCTCACAACATGGCAGCTTACTTCTTCATGACCACCAAGAGAATCATCACGTTGTCTTGAATGTCTCTTGAGCAAAGGCCTCCACCCTCTTTTAAGGATTCATTTGATGGCCTCCATCCCACTCTCCCCTACAGTCCTAGACATAATGTCCACCTCTGTACAAGATGCAATAGAATGGGGTTTGAGATTCTTTAATAGCATCTTTAATGGAAAGCCAATTCTGCTAGTTCTCTATCTTGCAGAAATCAGGACTAATGTTTGTATAGTAGAGCTGGCTTTGAAGTTCATTAAGAAAAGTCTAATCCTGTTGGGTCTCTTCCTTGAAGGATCTGGGACAACTGTTTATATAGTAGGACAGACTTCAGTTTTCAACAATTAGCCAATGCTGCTGGATCTTTTAATTGCAGAACCTGGGTCTGTTGTCTAAACACACCAACCTACGATGGGTTTTAAAGTTCATAAAGCAAGAGCCAACTGCACTGGGGCTCTTAACTTGAAAAACCTGAACTAGTTGTAGATTGGCTCCTCCTCAAAGTCTGAGATAACCTAGAGTGCTTTGCAGTGGGCTGGGGTTGGTGTTTTATGTTTTGTTTTTGGTGAGGAATATTAGCCCTGAGCTAACATCTGTTGCCAATCCTCCTCTTTTTCTTTTTTCTCCCCAAAGCCCCAGTGCATAGTTGCGTATTCTAGTCGTAAGTCCTTCTAGTTCTTCTATGTGATATGCCACCACAGCATGGCTTCATGAGTGGTGTGTAGGTCCGCACCCAGGATCTGAACCAGCAAACCCCACATCACCGTTTAAGCAGAGTGCCCGAACTTAACCTCTACACCACTGGGCCAGCCCCTGAGGTTGGTGTTTTTTGAGGGAGGAAGAGCTGTGTCCTCTGCCCAGTGGGCTTCTCTGGCCTTCTACTTTTTTCACCCCTGGTGGTTCTCTGGTGGGCTAAGGATCAGCAAAAAATGATGTCAGAGTCTGCTTCTGCTCCCATCCTATAGTGATGAGAATGTCTTCTAGTTAGAGTTCTGTCCTTTTCCTCTCTTCCTCTCTAGGCTTCAGCACGGGGTTGGGAGACTCTGAATTCCATCCTGTTCATTCATGTAACCTTCACTCTAGGTTATGTCCAAGCTCTTCAAGGATAAGACGAGGGGACCCGGCACTCGATCTTTAGCTGTTTCTGCAGCAGGCTTGCTGGTAGTCTCTGCTTCTGCAGTTACCACAGGCATGCTATCCTCTGGGGAGAAGCGGAGGCTTCTGCTTATGTGCTGGAACTACCTCCGTCCTGCCAGTGCCGTGTTTATCTGCCCTAAGTCTGCAGATTCAGTTGCTGGCAAGTCCACAGTGTCTGCTATGCTTCCACCCCTGCTGCTGCCCCTTTGTCAGGCACTGTAGGTGTCATGGCTAAGAGAAAGAGTGTGCTTCCATGGACACAAGATATGTGGCTGCATGTTAGACTGCTGCCCTACCAACATAACCAGAAGAGGAGGCCCCAGACAAGAGCTGTGTGAAGGCTCCTAAGGCTTACTTGATCTCGATCACTTTCTCTGTGGAGGTTCATGGCCTCACTTGTCCTCTGCCTCAAACACAGGTATATCCATTGTGTACCCCGCTGGGATGGCCAGCAGTTCTGTGACCCTCCACTGGCCAGGAGTAAACAATTGGTTCCCAATAAATGAAAAGATCTTCTAGTACAACTGAAAGGGGATGGAACGGAAGGTAAAAAGAACAACCAATGGCAAGCTTTAGACAGAGCTATTTTTCATGATCACGCATGCATGGACATCTTTACAGACTTCAAGGGAAGCATCCTGATTAGCTTGAAGGTTTTTGTAGGCCTTTGGCCTCTTCTCTGGCTGGCATGGTCTTGGCTAGCATACACTTCATAGTTTGTAACTCATCGGGCCAGCAGCACAACATCTGATAGTGTGAGGCTGGGGCTTGTGGATATGATGCACACAGCCACCATTTGAACACAGTTGTCCACATCAATCACTTCTCCTCTTTTACAAATCTGGATGAAGTTCTCAAACAGCACTGTGTACTTGAATATAGCATAATATTCCTTGTATGGTTGCTGCAATTTCTCCCATGGAGGTCTTGAGTGTGCCCACTGCATGTCTTGGATCCTGTAATATAGTAACAGAGAAAGGATGCTTATGGCTGTCTTATCAGGATAGCACACCTCCCAGGCCATTCCATGTTTCCCTCACCTTGATGGCAGGTGGGCATGCAGCCATTCTCTGTAGGACCCCTTTCTGCCTCAGAGTTCTCTTGAGAGAAGTTCAGAACAACTGAGGATTGAATATGGGTGCTGGTTACCAAACACTCAATCCTTTGTGCCAGGGATGATCTGGGATCCTGCACCCAGACCATGCCCACCTGATATGCCAAGATGTGAGCATGCACTCTGGAGGAGTTTCCCGCCCAATCTGACACCCCTGTTTATCACCCCAATGCATTTTGATCCCGCAACTACTCTTCTCCCTCTGGAGCCTCCACTTTAACCTAAACCACCCCAATGGAGCACGTTTTAAACCTCCCCTGCCCTTTGTGATCTGTCACCATCACACATCACTTTGTCTTCATCCCCCCAAGCCAGTGCTTCAGGGAGGGAACACCACCCTTCCCGTCAAAGGCAGCACCACTGCACAGCAGAGATCCTCCTGAGGGCTGACCCTGATTTTTTTTTTGTTAATTATTATTATCATTAAATATTGGACAATGTATTTGAAAAGTTGTAGAGATAATTCAATGCTCTGTATGTTGTTATAATCCCCCAGAGATCATTCAACTTTGCCTCCAACAAATGGTCAAGCTAAGGGGCTAGCATTCTGGGATGACCTTAATTCAACTTCAGTCCCTGTAAGTGTTGTTCTACTTTGTCTTTCATTTGACCCTTACTTCATGATCCCAATCCAAAATGTGGGGATTCATCATGCTCTTTCCAGCCTTGGTGGGCCCTGAATATCAATTTTTTTCTGCTTCCCACTGTGAGACTTCCAGTAGACACACTCAGCTCTTCTACCTTTAAGGCAAGTTTTCCAGGATCAGAAAATGTCACCAGGACAAGAGTGCCCCATATCCTGGGCTGATCTCACTGCTCAGCCTTCTTCTAGATCTTGGCCTCATGAGTCACCACTAACTTGATTTTCTTTGACATCTGCAAGAACTTGATGTCATATTTAAATATTCTAATGGTTCTCATCAGAACTAATTCAGAAGTTTTGTTTGAATTACCCTACCCTAGTCCAGAATTGCTGAAAATAGAAATACCCACAACTGTCTTCCTCATCTTAGAAAAATTAGGTAATTAAATTATCTGCCAGTAAGTGGTAGAGTTAATGTTTGAACTCAGGTCTGGCTGAGCACAAACCTATGTTCTTGACCATCACACCACTATGACAAAGGAGGAAGGTGAAGGTGCCAGGACTATGTGAACAGGTATAATTGAGCAAGGGACAAGGTTGTGGGCTCATAGATTTCCTTAAAACACTCCATCAAAAACAACTTTGCTACAAAGCAAGCTTTACCCTCAGAATGGCATGAGTTGAGGAGATGTCAGTGACTATCTTTGTAGAAACCAGTTCTGTGGCTGTAGTGTATCTATGGATGATAGGGAAAAAAGTGCCATTGCACAGGACTCCACAGAGATGGTGATTCCAAGCAATTCAGCTTGAACAGCACCCTTCCAGTTGGACATTAAAACAGAAAGGTGCTGAGGACAGTAGAGAACAAAAGTGGGCCTGGTATAAAGCTACTGCTCATCACAGCAAAATAATCGAACTCAAATCCTTCTCTTGCTCAAAAAGTTGGCAAAGTGGATGTTGAAAAATATCTAATAAAATATTGAGAAGAAATGAATGGGCTGATACTTTAAGTGAACCAAATGAGGGGTCAAGTAATGAAAGTCTTCTGGAACGCTGAGGGACCCCATTGGCTTTACATAAGCAGAAGAGGAATTTCATGAGAAAAGATTGAGCCCACAGGTAATGTGCATTCCTATTAGATGTATTATTGAATTAATGCAAATTGAAGTCCTTTAGAGACACCAAAGGGGAGAAATTGACAAATGAATATTTGCCGAAAAGAAAAGCACTAGGTCAAAGAAGGAAAGTGATATTCAATCTCTAAAACTTTATTCTGAACAAGAAAAACTGAAAAAGAAAAAGTTTGAAGTATAAGAAAGAAAGGACTTGGCATCACTCATTAAGCTTTTCTCAAAGCTATGCTGCTCTGAGAATCAACCTCACAATCCCACTTGTTTTTAAATACTATTTAAAAAAATTACAAAGGATAATATTTTAAGTTTCTGGTTAAATATAAACTGAGTGGATGTAAACTTGTACTAAAACAAGAGTCTTCTATGAAGAACAGAACTCTTGCTTTCTGTGCTCCAGAAGAATGAAAAAAAAATATGTAAATCTTCAAAAGAATTTGCAAAGTGAAACCATCAGTAAAGCATTTTTCATACATTTACTGTGGTATTTATTTGGCATTTTAAACATTTTCTCTTGGTGTGACACATCCATTTTGCACATATGGGTTATTTTATTATTAACACATAATGGAATAGTTAGACAGGGAACGACATTGCATGCGTAAGCATGTGAAAATTAATCTAGCTTTTCAAATAAATCTATACTTGTTTCATAAATTCTGCTTCCGCTTTCTAATTCCCAGACCTGTACTTAATGTTGAGATTAAATTCCTTCTCCTCATACTTTTACATACTACAAATAAAAGTAAAAATCGCTCTATTTCTTCCAAGACAGAGAAATCTATTTTACCTGTTGGGCTATTCTTGGGCAATAGCATATTTGTTTATTTAAAGTATTTTTTTAAAAATCAGTGTTCTTGAAAATAATATAAACTTTCATTCTCTAAGTACTCCAAATGCTCTTATCAATTTTTCCTCACTTAGCCTGCAATATCCGCATCAAGATTTAAATGATACCAAAGTTAGCATTTGTCAAAAAACAAAAAAAGTCTTCCACATTTTTGCCATATTACTAGAAAGACTTGCTTTTTGTTCACTTTTTTCACTAATATTTTGGCTGTAGAAGACCAGCGTTTGAAAACACCTAGAGAAAGAGAACAAAGGCAACTGAGTCAGCCATTAAGCCATTAATGCATTAGCGAGCAAAGTTGCTCAGATCAGCTACTATGATTAAAAGGGAAACTCAGAGAATGAGACTCAGGGCTTGCAAGTTGGAATCGCCATGCTGTGAAATGACTGGGTCCTGGGACTTGTGTTTTGTTTGAAGTTTGGAAAGATTAACTTGTTGGATCTGTCAGTCTCCTGCTTACAACCATTTTAAAGCATCCTGAAACTTATTAAGTTCAAGTTCTTTACCATGGCGTAAAGACCCTCTTACTGCTTTGTTTCATGACTACTGTTTTTCCCACTAATCTAGATATCACCAGTCAATGACTCAAAATTGACCCTGAAATAATTTTCTGTTTGTTGTTTCCTTCCTGGCTGTTATGCTCCATGCCTCCACCTTTCCGCCCTTCTCCTCTGCTTAAAGAATTCTACACTCTTTCATTCTTCAGAAGACTTGCTTGTCTTTTTCATGTTGGATGAGGTGGCCTTTTCCACATTCTCATAGTTTTTAATGAATATTTCTGTCATGACAATTACTATATATTATTATAATCATTTATTTATATGGCCTCCTCCTACAAACTATGAGCACACTGAGAACAGGGACTTCTTTTTTCTGCTTTGTATGTTCTTGAGAAGTATTTTATGATTGGAAAGAAATGGCATGCTAGGTTGATGTGACAACATAAACAAAAGCCAAAAACAGGAATGAGGGGGCAGATATCATTTTAATTAGAAAACAAGGGAATGTGTGATTCAGGTTTTGTTCAAAATATACATTGAATCCTATACCTTATTTGGCAAGATATCTTACTACTCACTTCCAATACAGTATAGAAGTCCCACTTTTATGAAGCTCTAATTCTAACAGGGGGACAGTAGTAAATAAGTGAGACCAACCTAGTAAAGAGCCTGAGGGGTTAAATATTAAGGTGAGTAATGGGGAGTTATTTCGTTTTTGTGGGTACTTTAGAAAGGATGTGTCAAATGGAAAACAACATTTGACCTAAGGTGTTCTAATGAAGGTGTATGCAAAAGATTATGAAGAAGAAAGAGTTTATGTGCTAAAGTATGAGTTTCTTTGATGTGTTAAGAATGGAAGAAGAAGAAAAATCTAAAATAATATTTTAAAAAAAGAATATTGACTGTATCCAAAAAAACAGCTCTAAAGAGAACTGAAAGACGGTCTTGGGGGACAGTTATACATGAGAAGTAAAAACTAAAAGAGAGATTTTCAAAATGGAAATAAAGAATAGTCAGAGGAGAGGGAAACTAACAAGTTTATAGTGAATTAGTTGAATTAATGGTCCCAGGATTTTCCTGTCTCTTGATGTCTTTTGGTGAAATCCTCCTGCTCTGACTTTTGGGCTTGGCCCTGTGACTTTTTTTGGCCAATGTAATAATAACAAATTTGACACAAGCAGAGACCTAAACAAGTACCTGTGTGTTTCCACTTCCTCTCTTGCTACTCAGCTAAGCTAGCTCAAAGATGAGACAAGCGAAGCAGAAGCAAGTCAGCTCAGATGCCCCAATCAAGATCCAGACATGAGAGGGCTCAACCAAGACCAGCAAAGACTTTTAATCCACATGCAGCTGACCACAGGAGTACGAGGGTGAGACGTTAGAGCTCTGCTCAGAGCAACAGAACAGCCAGTCAACCTCTAGATTTGTGAGAAAAAGAAATGTTTTATATTGCATGTCAATGAGGCTTTGTAGCTATTTGTTATGCAGCATTATTTTGGCTATAAATTGCTGATATAAGCATCATGGATGCCAAAGAAGATAACTTCTGTAAAGGCCTATACTATGGGTTGGATTATGTTCCCCCAAAAGATACGCTGAAGTTCTAATCCCAGTACTGGTGAATGTGACCCTGTTTGGAAATAGGGCCTAGTCAAACTAAGATGAAGTCATCAGGGTGGACCGTAATTCAACATGGCTAGTGTCCTTATAGGGAGCATAAAAAAGGCACAGGGGAGAACACATATGAAGACTGAGGCAGAGAGGGAGTAATGCGCCTATAAGCCAAGAGATGTGAAGGATTGCCAACAACCACCAGAAGCTGGGAGAGAAGATTGGAAGAAATTCTCCCTCAGTCTCCAGTAGGATCCAATCCTACCAATGCCTTGATTTCAGACTTCTAGCCTCTAGAACAGTGAGAGATTAAATTTCTCTTATTTTAAACCACCCAATTTGTGCTACTTTTTTATGGCAGCCCTAGAAAACTAATACAACATATGATCGAGGATCGATAGCTTCAGAAAACCAAGCTTTATTAGAGAAGCCTAAAACACAGGTATTAGACTTGGCTGAGGCCTAGGAATCCTTACATATTATTCTAAAGACAAAAAAGTATGACAGCTGACATTAGTAGGAAGGACTCTGATCCCTGTAACTGGGTACATACATGTGTCATTTCTTCTGTAGAAATTCAAAGCCTGTTGAGAAATGTGTTACAATCAGAAATTTCTACTCAAATTTGTCTCTTATTTATCCTTACAAATCTTTCTTACCACGCTTATCTCCATTTTATGAGATTATATGCCTTCTGCATAGAAATCCTTTGGCAAAGTCTGAGCTGGAAGCCACATTTAAGCTCCCATGTCATTCTGTGCACTCATAACATTGGTAATTTTGTAATTCACATTTTGTCTGTTTTCTACCATCAAACTCTAAATTCTGTGAATTCAGTGCTATGTTTGTATTCAGCTTTTAGTTTGGTGACCAAGCAGGTGTCAATAAAGATTCATTAAGTGAAGTATATTACTAATTTACTAACCAGAGCTGTTTTTCTTAAGAATCTTCCAGTCCTAAATTTTTGTTCTTCTTTCTCAGTTTATCATCAATCTATTGGATTCTAAATATGATAGGAGGCAACCCTTGAATACTTCAATCAGCATAAATGATCTTACCTTGTATTTAGTTAAAGCATTGACAATTATTTTACCATTTTAACAGCTCATTTGAACAGGCAATGTTTTGTCAAAGATAGACACACACGAATACATGGCACAGTTATTAAAAGAAACGTTTTGAAATGGGCCATTCTAGTTTCAGTGACATATTTGGCTCAGTGACATATAAGTTGTGTGAACCTGGTAAATTACTTAAACTATCTTAACCTCATTTTCCTCGTACATTCAGATTAATACTGCATGAGGCAAAGCATTGTTTTATGTAGCAAATAACAACATATGCAAAGCTATTAGAACATATTATCCTGAATGCAAAAGTAAAGATTTTGAAAAAAAATTATGTACAAATCCCATTGTGTGAGTTTGGTAGGGCTGCCATAACAAAATAGCAAGTATGAGATTAAAGTGTCAGCAGAGGTGACTTCTTCTGAGAGCTCTTTCCTTGTTTTGTAGATGGTTGTCTTCTGGTATCTTCACCTGGTCTTCCTCCTATACATATCTATGTCCTAATGTCCTCTTCTTCTAAGGACACCAATCATATTGGGTTTGGGCCCACCCTAATGACCTCATTTTACCTTGATTACCTCTTTGAAAGCCCTGCCTCTTAATATAGCCACATTCTGAGGGTTGAATCTTCAACATATGAACTTTGGGGGGACGTAATTCAGCCCATAACACCTTTCTTCCAGTTTCATGTTGTCAGACCAAAGCAATGTTCTCATGTTCCATGTCATGCTTAGTTTATCAATTTAAAGATATAGTTTCATATTTAAAATTAGAGATATTTAGCCTCTAACCTATCATTTATGCAAAAAAAATGGCTGATAGGGAACATAACCTTCATTTTTTTAAACAAAATTCAACCCTGATCTTCCACTTTAAAAGTGAATTTGGACAAAAAGTTATATAGCTGTTGTTAGAATATTATCACAATACTTTATCTATCCCTGTGGAGATGGAGTCTCTCTCTTTCCTTTCTAGTTCCATCACTTTTTATTTATGCCCTTCAATACCGTGCACTAGGACGACTCCCATTACAGGCAACTTGTGTCCCTAAGGGCTGCCTGCCTGTTTAGTTCTGTAGAATTTCTCTCCCTCACTGCCCTAGGACATTGCAAAGAATATGTTTCTTTTTGGCAGTCAGCACTAGCTGCATGTGTGGATTGTGAGCGTCACGAAATCTACTGCATTTCAACATTTTTAAAGCTAAATATATTAATATACATACTTAGTTGAACAAAATTCTTAATGATGTATTGCTGGCTAATTATTGTTAATGGAAGTATAATTATAATAAAATCAAGACCCAGTGTCTGATCCCAAGACATTGGACGAATCCCAATGGGAAGTCTTTAGCAATTTTCTCTGTTATAGTAAGAGACTGAGTTGCCAAATCCAGCCATGTAAACTCAATCAACTAAACTGCCACGAACATCTACTGTGCTGTGGTTTTCAATTGCAAGGTGTGAGCCACGAGGGAGAATGACTCAAAGAAAATCCTTTCCTATCGCATCAGAATGAAGGTAAAGCCCGTGCCCAACGCTAGATGGGTCAATAGCATCAGTGCAGCATTCTCATGACAGCTGTTATCAGGATGTCAATAATTGTTGTAGAGGAAATCATCTTCCTCTAGAAAACAGTAAAATTTGTGTATGGAATTGTTTTGCCTCAAGTAGAAATATAGATTTTACTGAAATCAATTTTCATCTTAGGAATTTAATTTGCACACGTAATACAAAAGTCTTGACAAGTTGAAAAAATAGATTCGAATCTAACAGAGCTTAAAAGTTTTGTGGCTATTGGTTGTTTTCACATTGACTATTTTCTGAAATATTTACTGCTAACCAGTCAAAAGCCATCATAATAATTTTATTAAGAAGATAACTGAGGGGCTGGCCCTGTGGTGCAGGGATTAAGTGCGCACGTTCTGCTTTGGCGGCCCGGGTTTGCCGGTTCACATCCCAGGTGCGGACATGGCACCTCTTGGCAAGCTATGCTGTGGTAGGCATCCCACATATAAAGCAGAGGAAGATGGGTGTGGATGTGGGCTCAGGGCCAGTCTTCCTCAGCAAAAAGAGGAGGATTGGCAGCAGATGTTAGCTCAGGGCTAATGTTCCTCAAAAAAAATAAAATAATAAATAAATAAAATGAAATAATTAAAAAAAAAAGATGATAACTGAAGTCTAGGTTACCTAAGAAACTTTCCTCATTTTGACACCTCCATTCCTTAAAAAATGAAATAAATGGTGTTAGGAAAATATGCTATTCATCTGGGGGAAAAAATTAAACTCACTTCCTGTTCTGCCTTAATTATGAAGAAATCAATTTTCTAAAAATCAAAAATTTGCATATACAAATAAAGCTATAAATAGGAAAGAATAGATCACTTTTTCTTAAATAATAATAGATTTGGATAAGACTTTCCCAGTAAGAACACATGTCTAAGTGCCTAAAAGAATGTAAATGATTGGCTTAAATAAATATTTATAGCTTTTGTGTGCTGATAAAAAAATTCCCTTCAAAATGCTAAAAGGCAGGACTGGCCCCATGGCTGAGTGGGTAAAGTTCCGTGCACTCTGCTTCAGCAGCCTGGGTTCACGGGTTCATATCCTGGGCTCACACCTACTCCACTCATCAGCCATGCTGTGGCGGCATCCCACATACAAAACAGAGGAAGATTGGTGCAGATTTTAGCTCAGGGTTAATCTTCCTCACCAAAAAACCGAAAAAACACCATCAAAAAGCAATTGACAAAATTAACTAATTAATTGATTTTTAAAATCTAGTTGCAGGCCAGCCCCATGGCCAAATGGTTAAGTTCGCGTGCTCAGCTACAGTGGCCCAGGGTTTCGCTGGTTCAGATCCTGGGCGCAGACATGGCACTGCTCATCAGGCCATGCTGAGGTGGCGTCTCACAAGCCACAACTAGAAGGACCCACAATGAAGAATATACAACTATGTACTGGGGGGGTTTGGGGAGAAAAAAGCAGAAAGAAAAAAAAAGATTGGCAACAGTTGTTAGCTCAGGTGCCAACCTCTAAAAAAAAAATCTAGTTGCATTTGAGGCATGAGTATAATTTTTTTAGATATAAAAATACTTTTCAAATGAGTAAAAATAAAAAAATCCAAGGAAAAATATACAAAAACACATACAGTTAGAAAAAATGATAGAAGAAAAAGGAAAAAAAAGCAAAGAAATATGAGTGTTTCAAAGCAAATGGAAAGATGCTCCACCTCTTCTCAAAATAAAAGACAGAAATAAAAACATTTTAAAAGATTATAGTTTTGACAAAGTCAAGTTTTTCAAAGTGTACAGGTAAGCATGAAAATTGGCATAACTTTACAAGAGGTAATTCGAGATAAATACATAAAAAAATCTAAAATACACATTCCCTTTGGTTCAGTATCTCCACTGTTAAGAATTTACAGGTAAAGAGACACATAAAATGTTCAACTGAAAGTCTGCTTTTAATAGAAAAATGTGGAAACATTTTATCATAATTAAATACAAAGTGAAAATTTTTCAAATAATCCAAAGGAACAAAATTTAGGTAGAAGTCTTTTTGATATGATTGATAAATGTCACCTTTCTCTTGTTTTCCAAAATTTGTCATTAGCATGTAATAGAAAGGAAAGGATGTTATCATTTTTGTAACCCTTTATATTAAGTGAAAAAAATATTAGTATTATCTCTCACAGAAGAAAAGAGATCTTAACTTTAAAAAATATTTTTTTCTTCCTTTCTAGGCATACATAAAAGCTATACGAGTTGGTCATCTTTTTGCATTACACAATATGAAAAAAAAACATTCACAGTGGAATGAAATATATTTACTTTGATCTTGTTACTGTGAGAAAGGGCCAGAACGGACGTAAAGTGCCATTCATCATGTATTTACGACAAAGGCATTAATCAAGATAACACCGTGTCTCGTGTAGCAAAAGCTATGGATCAGGAAACATACGGAAACAGTTTCAGAGGAGTACATATTTTCTTGAGATCCTCTGCATTCAAAATCAAAACACCCCCTGCCCAATGCACCTCGTATATTTCCAACCCAACATCTCCATTTGTGTTTCCCAGAACTGCAGTTAAAATGAAATATTAGCTCATGTTGGGTGATGTTTAAGAGTGCCCCATGAAATACTCTGGCAGCCGTAGGACTTCTAGGATTGTGTGGGAAATCATAACATCTGGCCCCCTGGGGATGAAGTTCGACTCCAGCCACCGCAGACTGCTTGTGCTTTTGGCAACCAAAAAATGATGGTTTCACTTACCAAGTGGCATCCATTTTAGGTTCTTGTGAAGTAGCCAGGGTCAGGATGCATTGTTCATGTGAACTACTAGACTTAGTAATAGAAATATCATTCAAACCCAAAATATCAAGGAAAATTCTACACCTACATGTCAATATTCCCAGCTTATTACCAGCTCCAATCTAGAAAAGATGTGCCTTATAAAATCAAAATATTATAGACAGTACGCTTTCATGAGTGCATCATCATCATTAGCTTCTTAGTTGAGTTGTGGGTATATTACTTTCAATGGCTCAGAGGAATTGCAACTGTTTGTCTATTTTCCTTTATCCGATGCCCCTGTTGAGTTCCTCTTCATGCTCATGCTCATGGACACCAGCAATCTAGACTATAATTTCTAGAAATAGAATTGAAGACTCTCTGAGTATGCTGTCTCTGTTTTATCACCACATCTGATGACCTGCTTCGGAAAAGATGCTTGATTGGGCTGCTTATGCAATAGTCTGCTATAAAAGTCAATGTTAATTGCTTTAAAAAGTCTTAAAGTGAAAGGAGTTACTGACATTGAGAGCTGAAGGCTTCATTTTGTCCACATTTACTGCATTAGTAAAATGTCAAAGGATCCGTAAAAAGTATTCATATTGCTCAAACTGACTGCTGAATATTTTTATTTGTCAAACAGTAACAGAATTTCTAGTGGTCAAGGAAAGGGCTTTATATTGGCTGATCTGTGTTTGACTCCTGCCTCTGCAACAAACCAGCCATGTAATTTGGGGTTTAACCTCTTTGATTTAAGTAGGAGGAACTCTTATAATTGGAAGTTACAGAAATCCAACTGTAATTAGCTTAAGGAATAAAGATGTTGGGTGACATGTCAAGAACACGAAAAAGCAGGGAGCTGGCCCGGTGGCATAGTGGTTAAGTTTGCACGTTCTGCTTCTCAGCCACCTGGGGTTCGCCAGTTCTAATCCCAGGTGCAGACACGGCACTGCTTGGCACACCATGTTGTGGTAGGGGTCCCACATATAAAGTAGAGGAAGATGGGCGTGGATGTTAGCTCAGGGCCAGGCTTCCTCAGCAAAAAAGAGGAGGACTGGCAGTAGTTAGCTCAGGGCTAATCTTCCTCAAAAAAGAAAGAGCACAAAAAAGCAAAAGTGAAGCTGAATTTAGGAATGTCTTGATCCAAGGACTTCACGCTGTCCATTTCTCTCTTCTCTTTTTTTCTTTGTATTGAATTCACTCTCTTTTAAAAACGATAGGCATTCTCTATGCAGAAGAAATATGCCTTGAATCATTTCAAATTTACAAACGTAGAATTCCCAATGAGGAATGTAGGTAAAAACTCTTTCTAGCCTACCCAATCCAGAGAAATCTACTCTGATCCAGCTGAAGAAAAATGTCCATCCATGAAAAAATTCTGGGGAGGTTAGGGGGCTATGACCAGTCCCACCGAAATCCCAAAATGCTCCTGTGGCTAGTGAGTCATCTTCTTCCGCTAGAAGAAAGACACAGAAAGAAATGCTGAGTCAATGCAATTTCCATTTTTGTTTTCCCTCAGTTTTCTCAGCTGCTTAGTGGGAATAATGGTACTTATTCTACAGGCTTTCTGTGAGGTGTCAGTGGCATAATGTATGTAATCATTAACACAATTCTTGTCCAATGGAATACAGTCAATAGACGGTAACTATCATTATAACATTTACGTTAAAGGAGACGTATGAAATAATTGTCCGTGGCATGACCAGTCCTTCTATTATGTGAGGTAAGACATACAAATTTAGTAATTGCTCACATTTACATAGTTTGAATTCTATCATAAAACATACATATTTCTCAGCCTTAACTCTTGATTTGCTAAACATCTCCGTGTGCTTTTTTGCTGACGTTCATTCTTTTCCAATAATCATGAAATATTTGATTGTGCTTCTGAAGACATGTTGGTTTGCATTTCAGTGGTTTATTTAATAATATTTATTGACCCCTTCAAATCTTTGAAGAATTGTTCTAACACTTTTAAAAAAATATGCTTAGCAAACCAAAAAGAAATTTAATAATTTTAGCATTAAGTATGAAACAAAAAGCTGATGCTTTGATGTTTTCAGCGAAGATAGAAAACATTAAATTGACAAATCATTCAGAGGAAAGAAATTAACAATGACTTGCTTATTATTAATAAATGTCTGTTATAGATATTCATAATTCTTGGGTTACAAATAATCACTTCTTGCTACACACAAGGAAATAATAATGAGTGAGACTAATAATAATATTACGATTATAAAAATGAAGGCACTCTTTAGTGAGCATGTCCAATATTTCAGAGGCTCTGTTGAGTCCTTTACACGTATCCCCCCATTTTCTCTTCTCTCAAGTCCTTTGGATTTAGATATTATTGTTTCCCCATTTTAATATTGAGCAAACTGAGGCACAGCAAGATCGGTACCCTGTCAAGGTCATGGAAGCTAGTTAATAGTAGAACTAGTATTTGAACCCGGCTCTGTTTCAGTCTAAAGCCTGTGCTACTGTCTTCTGTAAAATATTGAGCAAGGCTTATAGATGAGAAACACCAGGGCTTGTACATCTGTGTGTTTTTTCTAGCATCCTTCCTATAACCCATTCTGACTACCTCTCAATTCAAACCGCTCTGGCTCCAGGGAAGGTAATTAAGAGTTATGACTTCAAGGGACTTCCTGCTAGGTCACCAGCTGGATTTCCACGTGTTAACAAAGATAATGTGAAACGTAAATACACAACATAATTAGGCAAAAGTGGGTGTTTAAATTAGGAGCAAAGGGCCCAATTTGCTGGGAATATGCACAATGACAACCAATTACCCATGTGCAATGTGCTGACACTATTATTTCCACCATATCAGACACATGCCGTGGCTTATAAAATATTCCATTCTTTAGTTTTTACATTTTTTTAAACTGCCATTGCTGTTCAAATCAAAGAGAAGTTAACGCTGATGCTTACCACCTCGAGATGGTCCTTCTGTTGGCAAAACTTCTGTGTATTCTATCTGTAATCTCCCTTGACTCTAACTAGTCTTTCTGTTCCTAATACCACCACCGCCTTACCCCAGTAAAGTGATGGTAGGTGTGTGACCAGCATTTCCCAACATGCTTTACAGAATAAAAGCTCTAAAAGACATAGCTGACATTGTATGAGATCCATCCACATTTAGCAGGCTTTGAAAGGACTAGAAGATGTTTGAAAAGATTTTCCAGAATTTCTCATGGATATTGATATGCAAGTAGGTACAGCCAGAAAGGAGATATAATGCAATGTTTCCTAGATGTATTTGACACTGTAAGGGTGCTTCTTGGGGCCACTCTTTAAACTAGCAGTCATTTACACCCTGGAAGAAACACTGATTGGAAACACTTCAGTGTGCTGGGCTTGCCTCTGTTTCTTTCTCTTATTCGTTCTCCATTTTCTTATTCTGTCAACAGATTTATCTCTCTGTAATTCAGATGTGTCAATACCAGTACAGCTAACGTTCATTACTTACTTACTATGTCATGGATTCTGAGCTAAGAACTCTTACTTGATTTAACTTAAAGCAATCCTTTGAAGTATTGTTATTAAACTCATTTTACGATAAGGAAATTGACAGTTTGAGAGGTTATGTGACATGTTCAAGGTCATTTGATTATTTAATGGAAGCTCAGAGATAGTCACTCAAGCCATCAGATTCTAATATTAAAGTTCAAACTCCTTAGCAACTACATGAAAGCTAGCACAGCCTGAACACAATTTACTTTTCAATTCTGATACTGTGCCACTCATCTTTCTTATCTTTTTCCCTCCATCAGTCACTTGGTTATAGAGCAATTCATATGCATTTATTCCCATGTTGCTAATTTCTGGTTCTACTGTAATATAAACGAAGTTATTTATATTTAATAAATAAATAATTATCAATTTTTAAGTTTATCTGGATAAGTAACGTTCTTAAAAAGTATTGTAAATTATATTTTATATTGGACTTAATACAATACCCTACAATTTATATATGTATGTGAGGTTATATGGATTTATTTGTCTATATGTGAAGATAAAAATAGCAAAAGAAATTGTGAACAAAAATATTAAGAATGGTTTCTTGACCTCATCAGCTTTAACCATATTGGAAACAAATGGAGCAATTACTGTTTAATCCAAGTTTTCCATAAAGTGGATTGCAGAATTTCTAGCCACATATTTCCCATTTTGGTTCATGTAGATCTCTTCTTAATATGCTTAGTATTATTCACCAGGAAAAGCCTGAAGCATTTTAGTCTTGGGTAATTTTTTCATATGAAATAGGGAAACCTCGAGCATTGTCTCTGACACTGCTGAATATCCATGGGAAAAAAGAGAAGATATTTGAGTATAGTGGAAAGAAATAATGAACACATCCATTATATGTCTTAGTTTGTCATGGGATTTTTTTCTCAGGGCAGAAAATGCATTTATTTAGTACTAACGGGTGTCTTCCTTTTTCTAAAAAATTTGCAAGTTGGCAATGAAAGAGTTGGATGGAACCAGATCGCCATAACTAAAAAAAATCTGTCTTGGGGCTGGCCCGGGGGCGCAGCAGTTAAGTGCACACATTCTGCTTCTGCAGCCCGGGGTTCACGGGTTCGGATCCCGGGTGCGGACGTGGCACCCCTTGGCAAGCTATGCTGTGGTAGGCGTCCCAAATATAAAGTAGAGGAAGATGGGCACGATGTTAGCTCAGGGCCAGTCTTCCTCAGCAAAAAGAGAAGGATTGGCAGCAGTTAGCTCAGGGCTAATCTTCCTAAAAAAAAAAAAAAAAAACTGTCTTGGGAAAGCTTCTCAAATTAAGCACAAAACATGACTTTGGCTTTTCTCACCATAAATACTAAACTACAGTCTAGGAAGGCAGGAACTTTTCTTTTGTGTTTATTGGTTGTTTGTTTCATTAATTGAGGAATCTCAAGCCCTTAGAATGGTGCTACCATATTGTAGCCTCTCAATAAATGTTTGCTGAACTTCAATATTCTGAACTGAAATAACAGATTAAGATAATATATAGAAATTGTGAGAAAAGCAAATTTATTAGTTGTAAAATGTGTTGTACAGAAATATATACTAAAGAATTATGACAAAGATGGCTTTCCTTAGTACAGTTTTATTTAATAGGAGGTTTAAATAGTTTTCAGAATAGAATTGGGAGTCCAGAAATAAACCCACACATCTATGGACAGCTAATATTCAACAAGGGAACCAAGAACGTACAATGGAGAAAGGAAGGTCTTCTCAATAAATGGTGTTGGGAAAACTGGACAGCCACATGCAAAAGAATGAAAGTAGACCATTATCTTACACCATACACAGAAATTAACCCAAAATGGATTAAAGACGTGAATGTAACACCTGAAACCATGACACTGTTAGAGGGAAACACCAGCAGTACACTCTTTGACATTGATCTTAGCAGCATATTTTCAAGTACCATGTCTGACCAGGCAAGGGAAACAAAGGGAAAAATAAACAAATGGGACTACATCAAACTAAAAATCTTCTGCACAGCAAAGGAAACCATCAAGAAAATGAAAAGTCAGCCTAACAATTAGGAGAAGATATTTGCAAACCATATATCTGATAAGGGGTTAATATCCAAAATATATAAAGAACTCATACATCTCAACAACCAAAAATCTAACAACCCAGTTAAAGAATGGGGCAAAGATCTGAACAGACGTTTCTCAAAAGAAGATATACAGATGGCCAACAGGTGCATGAAAGGATGTTCAACATCATTAACTATCAGGGAAATGAAAATCAAAACTATAATGAGACATCACCCCACTCCCATCAGAATGGCTATAATTAACAAGACAGGAAACAAGAGTTGGAGAGGGTTCAGGGAGAAGAGAAGTCTTATATACTGTTGGTGGGAGTGCAAACTGGTGTAGCCACTATGGAAAACAGCATAGAGATTCCTCAAAAAATTAAGAATAGTACTACCATAAGGTCCAGCTATTCCACTTCTGGGTATTTATCCAAAGGACATGAAAATATGAATGCATAAAGATACATGCATGTTCTATGTTTGTTCAAGCATTATTCACAATGGCCAAGATTTGGAAGCAAGCTAGGAGCCCATCAAGGGACTAATGGATAAAGAATATGTGGTGTATATACACAATGGAATACTACTTAGTCATAAGAAACGATGATATGGGGCCATTTGTGACAACATGGATGGAACTTGAGGGTATTATACTAAGCAAAATAAGTCAGAGGGTTAAAGTTAAATACTGTATGATCTCACTCATAAGTAGAAGATAAAAACAACAACAAACAATTACATAGACACAAAAATTGGATTGGTGGTTACCAGCGAGGCAGGGGGGAGGGAGAAAGGCAAAAGGGGTGATTAGGCACATGGGTGTGGGGATGGATGGTAATTAGTCTTTGGGTGGTAAACATGATGTAACCTACACAGGAAATACAATATAATGATGTACCCCTGAAATTTATATAATGTTATAAACCAATGTTACCTCAACAAAAATAAATAAATAAAATAAAATAAATCATTCTCAGAGTCAGTCCCCAGACCAGCAACATCAACATCACCTGGACATGAGAATTTTGGGGCCCCACTCAGACATACTGAATCAGAAACTCTTGGAGTGGAGAAAAGAACTTTGCCTTTAACAAGCCAACAGCTCATTCTGATGCACAGAAGTTTGAGAACCATTGCCTGCCCAAACCATAAACAGCCAGATCCCCAGGGAGCTCATTCTACTGACAACATCTGTGCAAATATGAATCTGCTCTAGTGAATGTCACTTGTCATTAGCTAAAGCAGAGCTCTGTGGTTGTCTTGAGGACTCTACCGGGAAAGCAATCATGTGACGCAAAAATTGACCTGGAAGTCTTGTTTAATAACTTGATAATTATGCTTTGGATAGGGACCAAAATTCACTGAATATTGATTGATCTACTCCTAAGAAGAGCCTAGTCAAAAAGATATATCTTTCTGTATCTTTGGAGAAAGATTCCTAAAGATATACTCACTGCCGATAACATTCTGAATGCAATACACATGTACATTGATCTATGATACTGTGGTAAACAATCCCTGAAGCTGGTCTGATGTGGCTTAAATTGTTCTCTGGGTCCACTTTAATTTTCTCATTCATTGACTCATATAAATAGTCAATCAACAACTAAAGCATTGAGTTTCTACTGTGTGCCATGCACAGTGCTAGGTGCTAGGGTTACAACTGTAAGATAAAAGGCAGACATGGTCTCTGCCACCAGAGACCTTATTATTCAGTGGGTGAAACCAATGTTAATTAGATAATCAAAGAAACACACGTAAAATCTCAACTGCAGCTGCCAGTTATAGATAGACTGTGCCGTGGAACCTGTGATAGTTGGAATTTCCGTTCAAAGTTCAGGGAAGACTTTCTTGAGAAGAGATTATTGTCTCTTGAGATCTGAACAATGAAGTTATTTTTGACTCCTATGTTTATTACTGACTTCCCCTTTCTCTGAACTTATAATGCATTCAAGTTCAATAATACCACACAGTCCATTGAGCTTTTATATTTGTGCTGCAAGTTACGTAGGGCAGTCTCTTAAATCCCATTCTCCATCTGTATTCTTGATCTCCCATAATGCCTAGTGTATCACACTGATAGGTTAGAGTCCCAGTGAGAGTGAGATAGTGCACTCATTTGGTATAATTGAGGAAAATATAATGAAAGCATTCAATACAAATGCTTGGGTAGCATTCCAGAGCTAACAAGACCTGGGATCTGTTACCGCCCTTAGATTTGAAGGGAAAGGGGAGGAGTGGGCATCAGAACGCAGAGTGATGCAGCAATAGGACGGGTGCCTAGCAGGCACTTGGGGCATTGGTGGAAAACATGGTCAGTGTCAACCCTTGTTCTAGTAGGTAGTGAGTTTGGGAAAATACCTCCAAACTTTACTACTTACTCCCCACTTTCCAATTTCCTGCCAATGCTTTCCATTGACCATCCCCAGCTGAGAGCTAGAAGACAAGGGAATTCAGTGCAGAAAGTCTATAAAGGTCAGCTTCTAGGAACACAGCACAGGATGGAGAAGGGTCGATAGTGAATCTGGAGGGGTAAATGGAGCATATCCAGCATAAACAATAGACATGTACTAGACGGTTAGTTAGAAGAAAATGTTAAACGATGGTCTGAGACTTGAACAGTTCTTAACTATAACCCAATGTCAGGTATTTAACTTCTCTGAACAAAATTTTCAGGTCTGGACTGGTGAGATTATGGGGCTACAAAGTCTGGAAGTTACTTTTTAAAACTTTTTCCAACTACATAGAACTTCTCTGTTCCTGGGCTTCAGATTTTTATCCTGTCGCTAGCTGGCAAGGATTTGTCTTTCAGTGATAAGGGAGTGGGAGAAGGTTTTTCAATACTTATGTCGAGCAATACAGGAAAGTAGTAAGAGGATAGATGCATGGTCACAACCACCTTAATGCACAATAAAACAAGACTACTGCAATTTCTAAATCCATCAAAATTCTCATAATGGTTGAGTACAAAAAAAATTATCTATAATCATGAAGTAACCTTCTTCAGAAAGTAAAATTTTATTTCTATTAAGTGGAACACAGGAACTTGAAAAGAAATGTGGTGAATCTTCACAACTCAACCAATGGATTAAACCCTATGAAGAGATGAAATGTTTTCATGAAGCTAATTTCTCATAGCACTTTCTTGAAAAGCAGATATTTAATTTCAATTTTCTAACTTTTTCAATATTACAACCCAACTAACTACTCCCTAATTAAAAAGGGTATTTTAAAATTTGATTTAGATTTCCACTCAACAAATATTGACACTTCATGTCTACTGAGCATTACTTATGTACCAGAGACTATGTAAAGCACAGCGAGAAATTCAAGAACGTGTGTCCTCAAGTGTTACTTGAAGTTTATTGGAATTTTTCCCTTCAGAAATTATGGCAGATATATTCTACATAAATCTAGGATACAGGCAAAATGAGCTATGAGAACTTGAAAAGGTATAAACTAAGAAATCTGTTTGTGTATGCTGTTAATAACGTTTTAATAGTTGCTTTCAGTCTAAAGATGGTTTCATATTTACTATCTCTTTTGTGCTCACAAAGGTTATGAGTTCATTCCTGTATAATTATTTTTGACCCTTGTAGGTGAAGAAACTTAAGTTCAGATTATGGAGGCCATAAAGGGTTGAAACCAGGTTGTTTGTTTGAATCTGTTCACTTATCCTAATTCACTATGCCTCTTCTTCTCAAAGAAGACAAAGACTAGGTCATCTTTTTGTAAGGATGAGAAAACAAGGCAATGTAATAAATGTAAAGGATGGATTCACCAGAGTTTGAACCTACCTACCTCAGTGCTAAAGGTCTATATTCTACATTTTCTAAAATATGGGTCAATTTCCTTCTCCTATCTGGAGCGAGAAACATTCTCCTCTGTCACTTTGCACAAGAATGAGAGTGTTAGCCATGTGTCAGGACAAATTTCAAGAGTGGTAATTACATTTTTGTTTCTGCGCATCCATTAAATTGCTGTCGTGTTCCCAACCAAGATAGCAGCTCATCTATGGCAAATGAAGTGACCCCCAGCCTTCTATCTGTCTGAGTCTGTTACTCATGAAAGTGCTAGGGGTGCACATCTGGGTGGCAAAGCACGCGTGTAAGGACAAGCTCATTTATTGTCAGCAATCAAGGGCATGAAAGTCCCTGTGCTGAGATTCCTACCAAGATGTGCTTCTTGGCAAAGAAAATGTCTTCCTTTCCTTCTCTCCTCTGCTTCCTGTAAATGTCTAGGGAAACTGGCATCTGGAAGAGAGCTTGAGTGCTATCTCTGAGCTCTTGTGGCTGGCGTCTATGCATGTCACCAGTGGGACTCCTGCCACGTTAATTGCAGCCTACTCAATAGCCTTTATGTTTCCCAAGTCTCCAAGAAGCAATTAGCAACGTCCACTGCCTCAAATGGAGTCACTCACGGAGAACTCATTCCTAAACTTCTCTGTTATTATTTGGTCTCGAGAAACACACTTTCTCCTCCTTGATTACTGAATGTACTTGGCAGGAATACAAAGTATACTGCAATGGATTAGTGGCAGATAATCAGATACATTTTTTTTTAACAAACTTGATGGCAATCTAACAAACAGAAAATTTCTCATATCCCAATATCACTCAGTTAACATACCATGTGACCAATACCAAGGTCAAATAAGTAAACATTGCCTGCGTGCTAGAAGCACTTTTGGTGTCTCCTCCTAGTCACCACATTCCAGGGGTAACCATTATCCTCACTTCTAAATCCATAAATTAGTTTTGCCTATTTTGACCTTTATACAAATGAAATAATGCTGTATACCCTCTGTTATGTACGATTTCCTTTGCTTTCTATTGTATCTGTGAGACTTGTCCATCTTCTTTTGCATAGCAGCAGTTTGCTCAATCTTACTGTTGAATAGTAATCCATTGTAGGAATACACCAGAATGTATTTATCCATTTGACTACTGGCAGCCACTTTGAGTGGCTTTCAGTCTGAGGTGATTACAAATAATGCTACTATGAACCTTCTCATATATGACTTTAGTTAACCATATGTATGCGGTTTTGCTGAGTATACAACTAGGAATAGAACTGGTAGATAAGAGAAGATGTATATTTTTAGCTTTGGTAGATTTGCCCAAATAATTTTCCAAAGTGATTTTACTGAATGACACTCTCATCAACAGTATATGAGAGTTCTAGTTGTTCACAGTTTGTCAGCACTTGGTTTTGTTGATCTTCTCTCATTAAACCATTCTGTGGGTTGTCTAGCGATATTTCATTTTGGTTTTAATCTGCATTCCTTTAATCATAATAAAATTGAATTTTTTTCACATGCTTCTTGGCATTTATATATTCTTTTTTGTACAGTGTCTTTTCAGATCTTTTGCTCCTTTTTTTTTCTCTTGTGTTGGCTATCTTTTTGTTATTAATGGACAGAAGTTCTTTATGTATTTTAGGTGTAAGTCCTTGTAGATATATATATGATCTCTTCTCCCACTCTAAGGTCCAATTTTCATTATCCTAATAGTGTATTTTGTTGAAAAGAAGTTCTTCATTTCAATGTAGTCCATTTTTATCACTTAACTCTTTATATTTGGTGCTTTGTAATGTCCTATTTAAGAAATACTTGCCTACTCAGAGTCAAGAAGATGTTCTCATATGTTTGCTTCTTGAGAATAAAGTAGTAGTCAAGGGTTTTCTTCTTTTAGTATAAATTAGGGATCAAGATTAATTTTTATCCCACACGGACTTCCAATTTTCTAATTGATTTAAAGCTCTAAAAAAGAAATCTCTTCCTTGCAGCCCTTCAGCATAGTCTTTGCTATAAATCAACTGATTATATATGTATATGAATCTGTGTCTGGATTTTGTCCCATTGGTCTACATATCCTTCCTCCTATACCATACGTTCTTAATTTCTCTGGCATTATAGTAAGTCTTGATATCTGACATTATAAGTCTTCTAACTTGGCTATTCTTTAAGATCATCTTGGTTATTTTGGCCCTTTCCATTTCCATAGACATTTTTACATCAGATTATCAATTTCTACATAGACAAGCATAGATGCACAGATGCATAAATTCAAAACCATCTGAAATTTTTTGTTGTTCTTGCATTGAATCCATAGCTCACTTGGTAGAGAATTAATATCTTTATGATGTTTGTCTTCCAACCTTTGAAAGTGGTAAATACTTCGTTTATTTAGGGTTTCCTTAGTTTCTCTCAGTAAGTTTTTAAGTTTCATGTATAAAAGTCTTGCACATTTTTTATTAGATTTATTCCTGGTATTCTATTTTTTGTGCTGTTGTAAATAATATTTTTAAAAATATAATTTCCTAACTTTTAGTTCCTGGCATATGGAATACAATTTATTTTTGTATATTGACATATTCAGAATCTTACTACATTTACTTAATATCTAATATCCAAATTTAATTACTAATTAAATTATTCCTTAATATCTAATTTTATTACTAGTTTAATTACTACTTAATATCTAATTCTAATTACTTGTATCTAATTTTAGATTATTTTGGATTTTCTTCATAAACAGTGATACAGTTTCTAAACAAAGTTTTCTTTATTTCATTCCTTGTGTGTTTTATCAATTATCTTGCCTTTTTGTAACTACTATAGCTCATAAGACATCCTCTTTCATCGCCTCATATTATTATTATTATAATTATCAGTATTATTATTGCTGCTGCTGTTTTATTTTATAGTCTATTTATTTGTATATGCTCATGCATTTACCCTTATCATTACTTTTTCTCCTTCCTATAGGTCTGTTTTTCCATCTGAGATCATTTTCCTTCTGCCTGAAAAAATTTCTTTTAGTATCTGCTTTAGTGTGGATCTACTGGTAACAGATTCATTCACTTCTTCTATGTCTAAAAATGTCTTTATTTTGTCACTACTTTAAAGTTATTTTTTGTACCATGTTAAAGATTAATAATAATTCCACTATCTTCTTTCATAATATTAATTCCACTGTCTTGTAGCCTTCGTTATTTCTGTTGATATGTCGGATGTCAGATCGTTGCTGATTTGAAGCAATACACGTTCCCTGGACCCTACCCCCGACCCTCAACCCCCTACCCCTGCCCCAGGCTGTTTGTAATATTTTCTCTTTGATATTGGAAATCAGCAGCATTACTTTATTGTGTTTGGGGGGTGCCTCTTCTCATATTTGACTTGCTTGGCCTTTGAAGTGCTTTTTGGATTTGTAAGTTAATATCTTTCTTCAGTTTTGGGAAGTTCTCGCCCATTTCTTTTCATATGTTACTTCTGCCCTGTGTTTTCTTCCTGTACTTCTGGGATTTGATTGAATGCCAGATGTTACACGTGATACATTGTAGAATCTCAGAACCGTATCATCTCTCTCCAGAGAGATTTCGTTTTATTTCTTGCAGATCAGCTGGAATGGGGGCAGATAATCTTAATCTAGCCAAGGAAAGAACAAACTCAGGGTTGTTTTGCAATTTTGTGAGACTGGATATATCTCTAATTTTCTACTACTCATAAGTATAGTTCTTCTTGCATCTCACTTGGGAGCCTGTGATGTTAAGAGGCTGGGACCTGAACCACTTCTTCTGTGCATTACCAAGCACCTCTCTTCGATGCGGGGACGGTGAGTGGAAGAGGCGAAAGAAAGATTTCTTGGACTCTCAAGGTCTGTCAGTGGTGCTCTTTTATTTAGAGAATAGTACAGAATAGCATGGGGACAGCACCCATGGGCAGTGCAGAGCTGCAGGCATGGGGACAGGACCCATGGGCAGTGCAGAGCTGCTGCCGCTGCTGCATGGGGACAGGACCCATGGGCAGTGCAGAGCTGCAGGCATGGGGACAGGACCCATGGGCAGTGAAGAGCTGCTGCTGTTGCTGCATGGGGACAGGACCCATGGGCAGTCAGAGCTCCTGCTGCTGCCCTGAGTTGAGGGTTAGGGCTAAATTTATAAGGCACGGGTACGTGACTTATTTTTACTGGAAAAAGAAAAGATGATGTAAAAAGTCATTAAATGATTTCAGTGCAGATGGGGTCTGGTTATTGTGCGGTCATATAACTTTAGATACGAATCTGGTCATACAGATCGGCACGTAGGCGAGGATGCCCTGGGCTTCTCTCCCCGGAGCAGCCCTAATTCATATCATAAAAATCCACCGGGTCATATAGTTCAGCATGTAGGCCAGGTCACCTTGGGCTTCTCTACCCGGGGCAGCCTTAATCCACATCATCCTGACTGGAGATATTCAGGATTTAATGCAAACCTTTCAGGCTTTTATATGTAAGTAACAATAATAGTTTAAACATTGGAACAAGGAGTCGCTAGTTAAGGTTAGTTCTGTATTGTACTATCAAACTAATGATAACAATGAGTCGTCATATAAAGTAAATTAGCCAAAAAAAGACTCTCATGTATTGATATCAATTTATAGGATTTACTTATACAAGTGCAAAATAATAAAAAATGACCAAAGTTTCAGTGATTATTGCAAAAGTATAACAACGCCATCTCTTGTGGAAATTTAGAAATTGGCCTTGATCATGACATATTGTGGTTTCAACTTCTATTTCTTCCTTGAATGAAAGGCACAAGAGCTTTTTGTCAAGACTAAAAAGTGAAAATTAAATCTGAATTTCAGCCTTTTTCTTAAAGTTTCAAATACATATTGGAACTAGAGTGAAAAGTTCAGGAACAGACTCTCCATATTGTCAAAGCTGATTCACTCAAAAGTCTGAAAGTATTTATAAATGTGTAATTGATGAACTTTCATGATTCACCATGGGTAAATGCAACGAGGTGACTAATTATTTCAAAGAATTTTAAAATCAGATGTAGAGAAGTCAGAGATCATCTGTGGAGAAGGAGATTGCATGGCCCAAAGCCCCTCAATTAGCTCTCGCATATGTGAAATTTTAGATTTAGTTGTTATCTCCTGTAAGATTAATAATTGCTTTTCACATAACAAGAAGCCTTTTATGCTGCAGATAATGAACGGTGGTTTTCATCAACACAAAAAGGAGAAGATGAAAAAAGTGGATTTAATTCACCTGAAGAAGACACTAGACAAGCTAACACGTAGAACTTCCTCAAAATAATGGGAAATGTGTTCTGAAAAGAGCAACCTAATGGTGGTTACAGAGATCTTTAGAATACAGCAGGCTGAACTCTATCCCTGGTGAAAGAAGCTATCTTAGTAGTTGAAAGCCTTTTTTTAGGAGGTTGCGGACCGTGGGAAGGGACTGGGGAGGGGGAAGAATGCAAATTTGAAGTTGAAACTCTGTTCCGCTATTACACACTGTGTGACCTTAGACAAGTCATTTAAGGCCTCTAATCTCAGTTTTCTCTGTTATGAAATGATAGTAAAAAATGTCTTCCTTGTATGTTTATTCAACGATTTAATTAATTAATTTTTAGGGCTTGATAGATGATTGCAGCTAATACACAAAGAGAGGTTACATTTAATCCTTATAAAGGATTCGTATAAGGTATAAAGATGTTACTAATGGTATTCAAATCCTTCAAGGGAAGAAATGAGGCATAGAGATGTTACACGACATGTCCAAGTTCACACAGCTAATAAGTAGTGGAAGCAGGATCTGAACTCAGGCAATCTTGCTCAAGAGTTCATGTTTTATACTACCCCCCTGAATAAGCACTCGTTAACAGATATTATCATGATCCTTGTTCATTTATTACCAGTAGGCTTAAGAAGGCACATGGACTGAATAATGGTGATACACTGTTTGGTTGATGCTGCAAGGGAAGCTTCTGACATTTATGAGAGGAAGTACTCCTAGAATCCCATTATCCTCTTAGAAGAAAGAGGCAATGCATTCATTCATTTTTCCAAAACTTTTTCAATCCTGTACCAACAAATATAATCATTTGCAACTTCATTTTCTCTTACTCTATTTGCTGTCATACCCCATCCCTCACTTCAGGGAATTAAAGCTAAAATTAGGATTTCAACTCAAAAGACAAGACAATTGCCCATGTTATTCCTGAAGTTACTTTTCCCTTTTTTTCTTTCTTGATCTGAGCCTCTTTTACTCTAACACGTCTTTGGAGAACTTAATTGTTTAAAAGCTTCTCATTTCAGAGCATCTGTTCATGAATGCCACGTAACCATGTTTCAACAGCCTGTGAGTGTGATTCAAAAATTGTTTAAGAAGAAAAATTCATTATAATATAACATACAAATAAAAAAGTTCACAAGGGACTTGCCTGGTGACAAAGCAGTCAAGTTTCCATGCTCCACTTTGGTGGCCCAGGATCTACAGGTTCAGATCCTGGGTGCAGACCTACACACTGCTCATCAAGCCATGCTGTGGTGGCATCTCACATACAAAATAGAGGAAGATTGCCACAGATGTTAGATCAGAAGCCATCTTCCTCAAGCAAAAAGAGGAAGATTGGCAATGGATGTTAGCTCAGGGCCTATCTTCCTCACCAAAAAAAAAATTAAAAAAACACACAAATCATGAAAGGACACCTTGATGAAGTTTCATAAACTGAACACTCTTGGAACCAGCACCCAGTTCAAGAAAAAGAACATTACCACTTCCAGCACTTCCAGGCCCAAGGTGTTCCATACCCACTCCCAGTGACTTCCTCCCAAGGGTGCCCACTCTCTTGCCTTATTTTGATTTTATATAAACAGAATAAATAAATAGGATAAGATAGCATGTACTCTTTCTATAAATTGGTTTCTTTGCACAGTTGGTGAAGTTTGTATACACTGTTACATGCAGTTGTTTATTTATTCATATTGTTGCATGGAGAACCACTGTGAATATATCACAGTATACGTACTCTTTATACAACTAAAAACTTTTGAGTTATTTGCAGTTTGGAACTATTAAGATTAGTAATGCTACAAACATTGTTTTACATGTGTTAAGTAAATATATGTACATATTTCTGTTGGTTACATACCTAGGAATAGAATTACTGGGTCCTTGGAGGCCTCATTATATTTTTTATAACAGTTTTAGATTTAGAGAAAAAAATGAGAAACTAGCACAGAGACTTCTCACATACCCCACAGCCAGTTTCCCGTATTATGAACATCTTATATTATGATACATTTGTTACAATTAATGAAATAATACTGATACATTACTATAAACTAAAGTCCATAATTCATTTCGATTTCCTTAGTTTTAACCTAACTTTCTTTTGCTGTTCCATGATTGTATCCAGGATACCACATGACATTTAGTCATCATGTCTGCTTTTGCACCTCTTGGCTGTGGCAGTTTCTCAGACTTTTCTAATTTTTGACGACTTTGAGAGTTTTTGAGGAGTACTGACAATGCTTTGTAGGATGCCCTTCTTTTGAAATTGTTCTACTATTTTTCTCATGATAAGACTGGGATCACGGATGACTGGGAGGAAGATGGAGCAGTTAAAGTAGCACTTCATCATGTCCTATTAAGGGTACCTCATACTCTCCACATGAGATGACCTTTACCGCCTGGCTGAGGTAGTGCGTGTCAGGTTTATTCACTATAGATTTACTTTTCTATCCCTGCCCCTTTCCGTATGGCACACTTCGGAGGGAAGCCACAGCTTAGATCACACCTAAGAAGTGCGGAGTTATGCTCCCTCTCATTGAGGGCAGAGTATCTTCTCTTCCTCATATTAATTTATTCAATCATTTATTTATATCAGCATGCACTCATAGGTATTTATTTTATTCTTTGAATTTTAATGGACTCATTTTTTAATATGAAAACACTCATAGTTCAACATATACTGTTTGATCTGAGAATCCCAGAAAATACTGTAAAATTCTGTTGGGAGACAGTGCTCCATGGGTATCTTGCAATTCTGCATGTCTTTTGGAAGAGATGCTGTCTTCCTTTTTGCTTTGGACTATGCTTTCAAGGATGTTTGGATAGTGAGCAGTCTTACAAGATAGAAATAGTGTCTCCCTCCAGTGCTGAAGGAAGATTTGTTCATTGCCCTCTATAAAAGATTTGGTTTCCCTAAGCTCAGGATCCCTTAGGTGTGAAGCAAACCCCCTGTGTGTGCAACATCCTCTGGGACCCTCTGCATCGCCCCTGTGGGAAGTGGGAGCAAGGTTAACTGGTGCTCATGTTAATGGTTATGCTGTGAGTAATATTATTTTCTCTTTGATCCAAGAATCTCATGTCTTCTATAAGTAATTCATAAAATTGTGCCATACTAACTTGTTAGCTTGTAAGTAAGGCAAAATCTCAGGCTCCTCACACTTCTTGACAACCCACAACAAAGGACTCACCAAAAACCCACAAACGCTTACAAACCAATATGTCTGCTACATACGTCATACCATGTCAGAGCTTTAATGTACTTTTCATTTAGCTGTCAGGCCTCCACCTCCCTGGGCTGATGGCCACACTCTCAGTCACTTGCAGAAGGCTCACCTTTGCCCTGGCTGATGGTGTCTGCATAGTGAGCCAGTGTCTGTGCCCCCAGGGCATTATCCCTCATTGCTCACAGAGGTCCCGTTCCCTGGAGCCAGACCAGTGCTGAGCTACAAGAAGCAGCAAAGAAAATGTCTCAGTCTCCCATTCCATATTCTACACAATCTGATACATGGACCCAAACCCACTTCTTTTTTTTGTGAGGAAGATTGGCCTTGAGCTAACATCTATGCCAATCTCCATCTATTTTGTATGTGGGACACCACCACAGGATGGCTTGATGAGTTGTGTGTAGATCAAAGCCCAGGATCTGCAACTGCAAACCCTGGGCTGCCAAAGCAGAGAGTGAATCCAATCACTATGCCACTGGACCAGTCCCCAGACCCACTTCTTTAAACTAGAATCCCCAGAAAACTTCCACATGTACATTATCCTCTTCTCTGCATCAAGGTTTCGAAAATATTTGGGAATAGCTTGAGAAAATTTACCCCATGTTGCTTGTAAATATCTCTCACTCAGTCTAAAGGTTCTCTCTAAACAAAGAGTGAGTATACAATTTGGTTTCTCCAGATGTAGCTTTGTGTATCATTTAGGGTTCTTTCAGTTATGAATTACAGAAACCACAACCAAAATTGGCTTAAGTTACAAAAAGATTGAATTTACTTTTTTAATCTATAGAGTTTATTTAAAAAAAAAAATAGAAAGTCACTCAAGGCTTCATCCAGTAGCTTGAATATATACTTACATCAATCTCTTCTCAGCCTGCAAGAGGTCAGCTTCATCTCAAGGCTGACTAGACGTGTGGCTTCAAGATGTCTGCAAACAGCTCCCAGGGCCACGTGCACTCTCATTTTCTCATTTCTATTTCGTGAATGAAAGAGAGCTTGTTCTCCCCACAATCTCAAAACAAAGACCATAGGCTTCACTTAGCTCTCTGTGTTCCTCTCGAACCCATCACTTTGACATGGGCATCTGTTTCTAAAGATTACTTTAGATTGATGAGGAATTGGGGATAATTCCACTCAAACCATTGGCAGATATACAGTGGGCGAGGCATATGATGAATACTGGAGAGACAAATATATTTATTATTGTCATAGAAATCACGGTGGCTAGGAAGCTGGGAGGCTCAGTTCGGCCACCAACAAGCTGCATCCTCCAAATTCAGCTAGCTAGTCCTTAATGCTAGATGGGGGGTAAAAGGAATGTAATGCTTCATTATCTTCCAATATATTTTTACTTTTACTAGATCATTTGATATATAAAATAGCACCGTGAGTTATGTGCCAGATGGAGATAGGAATTCCTGAACCCGTTTTCTACACGCAAACACACAAACACACACACACACACACACATCCACACAAACACACCACTTTCCCACCGGGGCTCACAGTGCTAGTTTATATATCAAATGATCTATTAAAGGTAAAAATACATTGGAACATAATGAAGCAATATATGCATTTTATCTCCCATCTAGCATTAAAATATGCTCCCCATTTGTCAAATCTATATTTAAATGAGGCCAAACTACTCATAAATTATCTGGTAATCATCAGTCAGCTTCAAATATTGCAGCATCAGAACTTCGGGGTTTTTTTCTCCTCTTGCTGTCCTTCTGAAATCTCCTGCAATTATCAGATATTTTCTGCTCGGGCAGTAAAATCTGTTTCTCTAACACCAAGGAAACAATTATTCAGAGCTCACCAAACACACACAGAGACAAAGTGCTTACGTATGAGATGGATAGGAGGCAGCATCAATCAATATCATAACGCCAGGCACACAGGAGAAAATAAATACTCCGTGATGAGATTACTCTTTTCTTCCAAGTATCAAATGCTCTTTAAAGTTTCCTACTGAAACCACTTTTTATCTTTACCATCCGATAAGTTATTGGTGTTAGCCCAGAAAGTAATGGTTTTATATGTGTAGTCCAATAAATAGAGATTAAAAGTTTATTATCAAACATATTGCATGCTGTAATAAAAGTGATCTGTGCTTCTGGAAGCTAGTCAGCACATGGAAAAGTGCTGAAGGGCCAAGATGGGTGCTTGTCAACCCCCTGGAAAGAAACCTCTTCACAGAAGGAAAGATCAGGTTGCTGGAATACAATCTTCTTTCACTCTCAAATACAAAGGCAGTTCCAACTGAAAATGCTTTAGAGAACATGCTATGCAAATAGAATGGATTTAACATTTACCAAATGCATCCACTCTGTGCTCTGTGTAGGAGCCTGGATCTGGAACCACATACTAAAACCTGAAGATTAATTCCATTAATTTCCTAAAAGTTCTTATTTTTGCAGTCCTATGGCACCCTTCTCTTCTATATCGGAAGCTACACTTTGGTGGCTGATGAGGGCATTCTTGCTTCTAGATATGCATTATTTGGCTTACACAGTTTAAAAAAAAAAAGGATTGAACCAACAATAAAGATATTCAGATCTTCTGTGCTAAAACTCAGATATAAGCTTCTCTGGAAAAGGTCAAGCTCTGGCCTTTATGGCTTCTTTTCCTGAGAGGGTCACAACAGCCAGAACTGAGTAGCAGCAGTCCCTCATAGACAGAATAGGAGCCCAAGCAGGTTGGTCTCTCTGTGGTTCTCATGATCTCCTGATGGGAGGTCGAGCATCAGTGGAGGTTTGTCCCCGTGCCTACACTGTTGCTTTGTTACAGGAAAAATATCATTATTCTGTGTTCATGTCACAGAGAGGAAAGGGAGGAGAGAAAATACAAAAGGGAAGTTGTTTTCTTTGAAGAAATCAAGAATATTTCTACTTTTTTGGTAAGCAAAATTTCTATTAAAACCTGAGCACCTTTAGGAAAATACTCTCCCAGCTTGCTTCTCTCACATTCGTGACCATTTTTGCCCCATAAAGCATCAGAGTTTGCAAACCTTCTCTTAGATATTAAACTAACATTCAAGTGAAAGTTGCCTTCCTGCCATATAACTTGTATTTTTCCCCCTTTTATTTACATCATTCTCTGTTCCTGGCATGGCCTCCTCAGTTCCTTCACACTCTTAAAATAGCAAGTCCTTCCCTGATGGGTAATGTCCCATCTCCTCTTTGAAGCCTCAATCATGTCTATGATTGATTGGAAAGTAGTGGTGCATATAGTGACTTCTCTCATACAGGTGAAATATTATTTAAATTCTTGTCTTATCACAGTATCATGATTATCAACTCCAGAGAACAAGCTCCAGATGCTCTGTTTCCTCCCTGCTTTGTGCATACCCTATATTCTTCAACTGATTTCCTGGCCAATTCTTATTCAAACAGCAAAGAGCAGAGATTTTGTCAGATCTCCAAATCTGTGTTGGCACGTTTAGATCAGTGAAGCCACTCAGCATAAATTTTTTCCCCTTTCTTTCATGCTTTTTCTCTCCTCTCCCTACACAGACCGAAATATCATCCAGACAGTAATGCATCTTACACCCACATCTTGGACCAGTCTGCTAAATCACCTGGACCCAAAACAGTATGCATGGTATGAATTTTCTCTTATAATAGACAATACAATGAGTAGTTGAACATGTGTAAACATATAAAGCAACTAGAGAAAGTGATCCCTAAGGATATAGACTTCTCGGTGTGTTTTGAAAACACTCAGCAGGAAGACAATGCCAAAGGGATTTCACTAGAAAATTCCATTTTATTTCCATGGCTTCTTGAGTAGCTAAGATTTAAATATTTGGGTTTGGGAGATTTACTCCTTGCTATATGGCGTGTTATGTTTAGTGTCTATCTTTTTAAAGTACAACGTCAAAAAGAAATTGTCAAGTTCATCCTTGAGCAAAGCACATCCGGTAATTCTCATGTTTTGCTGAAGGATTTTGTTCAGAAAAAGAGCCTGCAAATCTCATGAGATGAAGAACTTTCTAGAACTCATAGGTCCAGTTTGACTCTTTGATCCGGAGAACAATGCCGTCTTTCTTATCTGGGGTCTTTGGAAGGATTCTATTCCTGGTTCCAAACAGGAATAATTAACATGTACAAAAAAAGCAACACCACTGAAGACCTCCCCAAAAGTTTGGAGTTTAGTTTCCTGTGGTTTATTTTTATTCTTGTTTTACTCAAGCTGGTTTGCCTATTCCATAAGCATGTGTACCATATGCAACTGAAGACTGTTAAAAGCTCTTTTAAACAGAAATCTCAAGAAGGAAGAAATGAAACTAAACAGAAAGAATATGAAATTAGCAGTTCTTTGCAACATGTGTTTAGAGAGGAAGTCTGACAAGAGAGGATTAATGTTCCTAAATTCTTGGTAGATGTAGCGGTACATTTATCAGGGGTGGAGTTGAAGAGATAAATTTAAAATTATGTTACTTTTAAAAACATGCTCCCTAAATGAAAGCCAGGAATAAACAGAGAGCCACTGCCTTGTTTTTCTGATAGTTGGGTTAGACGTTGCATCATCTGGCAGAATACAAAAACACCCGAATGAAATCATCTGACATTTTCCTTTGTTCCTCAACATATTGAAGATGTGCAGCCCATGAATATGGATTCAAAAATCCAGAAGAAGCCAGATTTTATCTAACAGCCCAATAAATCAGGACTTTTGAGTTTTTGTCTTATGGTCATCGAAGCAAGTGGTGCAGCTCACTAGCTTCAGTTCTATTTTGTTGAAAGAGAGAAGAGGAATCAATACTTAAGGAATTTGTGAAGATAAATAGCAGTAGGCACTCGTTCAATGAGTTTTGAAATGGATTTTAGACGTGTAAGCTACTATTTTGTAAATGCTTGTCATTTGACGGACGTCTTTTTTGCAGTCATCATTACAGGATACAATCAATAGGATTAGCTTCAAGTTGGAAATTGAATCACTGAATGTTACAGAGAAAACTGAGGCAGAAGACAAAGTGGGAATTTCCCAAGTTGTCTGGTCCTTTCCAACAGTTTCCCTAAATACCTCTAATCACTAAATAGGGAAAAACAAAACAAAAGAAAAATACTCACATAAGATATTACATTTGCATTTCACCTTGTTGTTGTTCTTGACCCCGTAAGACCACGTCCCTTGGCTCATCTAGACCACAAAGTAAATAGCTGCTTATCTGTAGAATACTAGCCAACAAGCCTCATCCTACAAGAGGCTGGATATAACATGGGTTAGGAATGGAAACTCAGAAGCCAGACTCCCTGAGTTCAAAACTCATCTTCATCACTGTATTAGTCCTTTATTGCTATTTAGCAAATTATCCAAACTTTGTGATGGAAAACACGGCACATTTATTATCTCGAATCTTCTGTAAGTCAGTAGTCTAACCTCTGCAGAGCTGGGTCTTCTGCTCACCGTCTCACAAAGCTGCAGTCGAGGGTTTGACTGGGCCGCACCGTCATCTGAGGCTTAGGGTCCTCTTCCAAGCTCCTTCAAGATGTTCAAGGAACTCAATTTTTTGTGGTTGTGGAATTCATGGTGACTTGTTTCTTTAAAGTCAGCGGGCCAACCACTTACCTGAAGGAAGACCTCAATTCTTGTTCTAAGGGCTTTTGATTCATTAGCCTGGGCACACCCAAGACGATCTCACTTTTTAATTGACGTAAAATCAATTTATTAAGGACTTGAATTAAATTGGCCAATTCCCTTCATATTCCCTTGGTTAGAAGCAAGTCAAGTCACAGATCTGGTCCACATTCAAGGAAAGGGGATTGTACAAAGGCATGACTCATTGGGGGTCACCTTAGGTCATTGTGTCTGCTCTGATCACTTCCAAGATAAACTTTAGGCAAACTATCTGACATCTCCAAAGCAGCCATTTCCAAATCTGTAAAATGGAACTAAGAGACGAACCTACCCCCTAGGGTTGCTTTGAGGATGAAAAGACAGCATATATGCAGAGCACTTAGGACAATGACAGTACGTTCTTAGAATGTGTTAACTATTAATTTCAATGCATATATTGTGCCCAAAAACAAACCATTTGAAACAAACTCTGAGCTGCCTTAAATTATTTTTAAATAGGAGGACTATACGGAATAAATTAGTAGAGTACACATGGGTGTACATATGTGTATACATATGAGTTTATGTAAATATACATATTTTTATATGTACGTATGTGTATATGAATGAATACATTCATACATCTACATATTCATGAGGAAGTCTCACCAAATCTTTATTCACAATTCCTACCTTAAGGCCATTTATGGGTAGATGTGTACATTGAGTTAACAAATTATCTCTTCTCACTTCAAGTGCAAACTCTTCTAAACAAACAATAAACTTCATTTATAAGATTCTGATAAACAGAAGTGTTTCCCAAACTGTGTTCCATAAATCTCTTATTTTCTTCAATGGACTAGGTAATGAAAGGATCATACAATCAAATAAGTTCAGGATATTTGGGTTTAAGTACTATTTTAAGGTTTTCTTATTTCAGGCAAAATTTCTAAAATGGCATTGAACATGGAAACCACATTTTTCCTTTGTGAGCGTCTTCTGAGCTCCTATTCCTCAAAAGACCCTCCAGGAAATTCTGGGTTAGATGTTCACACCAAAAGGAAATCCTCAAATATATGTCTGTGACCATGACTCTTTTTCTGTTTTAGGTCCTACTCTTCTCTGCAGGATGATTCAATTTCTTCTAGTCTTTGAGCACTTTCCAGTTGACTTCTTTGTATCAGATTATTATGGACTGAAGTTTTGTGTTCCCCCAAAATTCATATGTTGAAGCCCTAATCCCCAATGTGACAGTATTTAGAGATGGGGACTTTGGGAGATGATTAGGATCAGATGAGGTCATGAAGGTAGGGCTTGGTCCAAAGGGGTTAGTGCTCTTATAAGGAGAGACACCAGAGAGCTTGCTCACTCTCTTTCTCTGCACACACATATTGAGGAAAAGTCATGAGAGCATGCAGCATGAAGATGGCTATCTGCAAGCCGGGAAGAGAGCTCTCACCAGAATCTGACCATGCTGGAACCCACATATTCGTCTTTCAACCTTGAAAACTGCGAAAACATAAATTACTTTTATGTAAGTCATCCAGTCTTCGTCACTTTGTGATGGTAGCCCAAGCAGACTAAAGCGCAAATATAGTCCATAAATTTCCTTACTTCATTTTCGTAATACTGCTGGGAAACAAATAATCCAGGCTTCATTTTGTGGAGCCTAAGAAAGGCTAATGAACTTAACCATGTTCCACAAGTAATAGGAGCCAGGAATTGAACTCAAGTTTTTCTAATCCTGTGTATTTTCCATCATGTCACATCACTAATGCCTTTCGAGGCTGAAAACCATGGTTTATTGTGGCCTAGTGCTGAGATATAGCAATAGAAAGTATGCACGGTAATTCAAACATTACATTCTGCTGTGGAAAAGGACTTGAAACAAAATAAATATTTTGAACTCCTGAATCATAAATATATGCCTTGGTAAGAATTTTTTGTATACTGAATTCGACTATATAGCCAATAACGTTTTAATGAGTTTCCAATACATGTTAATATGAATAAGATTCGGTGTGATTTCCCTTGCAATTAGGAGAAAGGAGTGGGCAAAAATTTAGTTCACTTGAAAACAGGTCTTCAGTTTTCATAATCACATTATATAGTAAAATGTACAATAATGATTTTGAAAAAATTCTTTTCAACTCAGACCTCATGGGAAGGTATAGGCTTGCATATTTAAAAATAGAAAGTCTGCTACTCAATATGAAAAAAGGAGCAGTAGCCTGAACATCTTTTGTGGGAAAAACCAAGAACAAAAATGTAGCATGCTGATAGCTTTTAACAATGAAATAAGTTCAAAACCTTCTGTTGTTATAACACATTTCCTCTTTGTGAAAATGTCTTTTTCACACTCTTACATAGGAAAATATGTCATAGCCAATGTTCCAGAGGTCTGAGCACGTAGTAATACTAGGGTAAGCCAAATGCTACATAGAAAATGAGGCATGTGACTTCAAATAAAAAGAAAAGAAAGAAAATGGAAGAGAAAGAGAAAGGAAATGAGACTACTATAAATAAAATCGGTTCTTACGTCTCCCACCATCCCAAAGACAACTGAAATGCAATTGACCTTCACAACTTCGTTTGCCAACCAAGAGCTGACCACGATATAGATTTTAACTTTTGTGTCTAACCTTCTCCCTCCTTCTTGGTTTACCTGTAGGCAGCCTTGATGTCCACTTTCACCTGAAATACTCAGTGTGAAATTTTAAGGGGTAGAAGTGCCCAGAATTATTTACTCAGGCCCTAGGTTAACCCCTGAAATTTATACCCATCCACCCCAGGAATAGTTTTTGTTTCTTGTGACAGTTTTCAAGCATTTAATTAACTCCAAATTTACTCTGTATTTTATTCTTCTCACATATTTATTTTACTTACCTGTGTGACTCAATATATAGGTATTTTAAAGATATTGTGGAGGCCGGCCCTGTAGCCGACGGGTTAAGTCTGGCGTTCCACATGGGTGACCCATGGTTTTGTTTGTTTGGATCCTGGCCATGGACTTAGTATCTCTCATCAAGCCATGCTGAGGTGGCATCCCACAAAGCAGGACCAGAAAGACCTACAACTAGAATATACAACTATGTAGTGGGGGGCTTTGGGGAGAAGAAGGAAAAAAAAAAAGATTGGCAACAGATGTTAGTTCAGGTACCAATCTGTTAAAAAAGAATTGCTTCAAGTAGACTTGTTTCATGCAAAGTATAGGGAAAATTCAAATAAGCCATTTAAAAAGATATTGAAATGAGAAATTTTAGTAAATATCTATTTGGTTACAATGAGTATTAACCTAGGTTTTGTATCCTAGGTCAGTGCTGTCCAATAGAAATTTCTGTGATGAGGGAAATTTCTTCAGTTTCTGCATTGTCCAATAAGGTAGGCACTAGCCACGTGTGGCTACTGAGCTCATAAAATGTGGCTAGGGTAACTGAGAAACTATGTTTTAAATTTTATGGAAGTTATCTTAAATTTGAATAGCCATATATGGCTAATGGCCACCATATTGGAAAGCACAGAAATGTGCTTCTAATATGCTTTTGTTATTACCACTCCTATAAATTAGAATAAGGTTTGGCTCTGAGTAATAGCTGATTAAAGAAGGCAGAAGTTTACTTTCTTTCAAGGTCAAAAATCTCAGAGGAAATCTCGCTGAAATGGTATGGAGATGGGATGGCATTTCAGGATGTTAAGAGACCTTTGTTCCATCTAACAATTGGTTCTACCATGTGCGATTTCTACTCCCAGGATGACGATATAACCAAGATGGAGCTCCTCAATCCAGCCAGAAATTAGGTAGAGACAAAGAAGAAAAACGTGATTGCCAGCAATCTTTTAAGCATGGTTCCCAGAACCTGGCCCCAACACTTCTGCTCACATCCCATTATCTACAATTAGTCTCAAAATTACACTTGACTACAAGAGACAATTTGGAAAAGAGTTTTTGTTCTGAGTAGTCATTTGTTCAGGCAAAGAAAAATCAGAAGTTTTATTGTTTTGGAAGTAGGGGAAAATGGAGCTTGAAATGTCTATCAGCCTCTTCTTCATCATTCAATAAAAAGAAATACAAACTTGAAGGGGCAGAGGAAAGGATTTATAGAAGGAAAGGCTGGCTGCTGAAAAAAGCAGAAGAGAAAAAAAAGATGGAGTAATACTACTCAGTGAGACTCCCTGAGATGGTTTCCACTTTATATTTGTAAATTTCACAAAGATAAATTTGGAAACAAGTAGATATAATTGCCAACATTTCAGAGTATATGCTTCTTTTGATGCTACTTTTGAAAATTTCATAAAGATCCCAATTTTCCTCCAGATGATGGGCTATCATTCAATATAGTTTTGCTCATGCACACACATGCATGCACACATACACACATGTATACACATAAATACAAATAGCTTTTCCATTCTGAATTCCACTAAAAGCTACTGCTTTAGTGCTTAAAGGACAATTTCTCCACTTTTGGATAAATCAGAAAGCAACCTGGATTAATGCAGAGAAACAATGGAAGTCCTGACTAAGCAAAGTGTTATATATAGCTTTTTCTTTGTTTTAAACTGTATCATTTGCTCTGGGATTTTCCGACTGCTTTCAGAATCCTCTAGGCCTGTGCTACTCCACCTGGGGTCCACGGACTGAAGGCTTTCTGCAAAATGTGAAGAGATAAGTGCAGAAATTGTAAGCATTTAGAAACCTGTAGAACAGCTTGACAGAGGAAAGATATGTCTGTTGAATCTAATAATAAATATTGGCGGCTTATATTTTGCATGTCTTTTGTTTCCTTTTCTAGTAACTTTTATTGGATTTTACAAAAACTATGGCCTTCGACATATAGGAAATTTAAAGAAAAAATATCTAGTTATTTGCTTCAGGTAGTTTGATAAACATAGATCTAAGCATCCTTCCCCATTTCACATTTTCGCTATGAAATAGAGTTTTCCAGCAAAGCTTCGATTGTGATGATGACTACAATCAAAAGATAATTTTTGTTGTTGTCATTTTACAAAAGTTAAAAAACAGGAAAAAAAAAAAAAACTGTGCACATAACCAAACATCCAAACACAAACCCTCCTGATTAGTACATGCAAATCCCAATACCATTGCCCAGTCTCTGTCCTTACAGAGTGTGCCCACTGGCTGGCCCCTATGATTTGGGACTTAATCTGAAAATTACAAGAGAAATGGGAAAATTTAGATGTGCAAGGCTGTGATTGTTGCACAGGTTTTGTTAAGGTTTTCACACATTCAAATAGCCCGATGGAAAGAAAACTCCCAGAGCTGGCTACTTGCTAAAGGAAGGCACACTGCCGATGTCCACCCTAGTTTTAGGACCACATCACAGCCTTCAGTCCACCCTCTGTTGACTCATTCATCACCAATTAAACATATGTAAGCCACAGAGACCCAGCATCCCCACAGAGTGCTTCTGCATAGGCCAGATTTCTCATTATCACTCACAGTTTAGAGCTTTCTTCCTCAAAACCTAAAATAAAGTTAAAGAAAATAGAAGATGGCAAGCTTTGAACACGTCTAAAGATCAGGAAAGAAAAAACACAGTTTAAAATGTACCATTTCCACTGAAATTAAAAAAAGTCTATGTCAATGTGAAAGGGTAATAATATTTATCTGTTTTACAATCTTTATAAAATTCCTCTCCTCTATCCTCTTTTTCACACTGTCTTGGTCTGTTCAGGCTGCTGTAACAAAAATACTACAAAGTGGGTGGCGTATAAACAACAAACATTTATTTCTCCTAGTTCTGGAAGCTGGGGAGTCCAACATCATGGCACCAACAGATTCAGTGTCTGGGGAGGGCCCACATCCTAGAAGGCCATCTTTTCACTATAACTTCACGTGATGGAAGGACTAAGGCAGCTTTCATGGGCCTCATTTATAAGGGTATTAATCCCATCCATGAAGGTTCCATCCTCATGGCCTAATCACCTCCCAAAGGCCCCACCTGAAATAACCCATCATAATGAGGATCAGGTTTTCAACATATGAATTTTGGGGAGACATAAACATTCTATCTATAGCACAAGTGAAATCTATCTATCTATATATGAAATATAAGAAAAGTAAATCTTTTAATATAGCTTTTTGACCTTGTTACTTCTTTGACTGTAAAAAGAGACAGATAATTAACTTCTCAGTCATACAATCAAGTTACTCTAGAAATTGGCTCCAATCCATTTTTTGAACCTCTCGTCTTCCCATCTCCCTGTTATGTCTTACCCTGGCCACTTATTACCATTCAAGGTAGTTCTGAATGTTTTTGCTTATGCCTACAGTTCCTTGACCTGACTGAGTTTCTTGAGGACAAGAACTATATTGTCTTCATCCTGTGTATCCAGATAATTGCATAGCATCGGGCTCAGGGAAGGCATTCAGAGAATGTTTTACAATTGAAAATTTTTCCTGATTCTCTTTCCCTATTCTTGTGGTTGGATAGCTCCTTCTGGGCTAACTGGATTTTCAGAGAACTTTTTCCAACACCAATTTCCCTCCAAATTATTAAGGTAATTAAGTGTGCATATGCCCATAGATGCACACACAAAATCTCATTTATTAGATGTGAAGAAAGCAAAACAAATTAAAATAGCACCAGTTTTCCTTCCTTTCCTTGGTTGCAGAGAATAATAGCTTCATAATCTAGGTCTAGTTTCCTAAGAAAAGGTTATTGCTGGCAACAAAGATGAGGTTAATGAACCTATTTGTATTAAGACCATGATGGGTGGACAGCCATTTGTAGTTGCTTCGTTTCTTCCTAAAGGGAGGTTGCAAGGGTAAAAGTGTATCTCAGAGTATCCTTGGGACTGCAAGTTGTTGACTGCATCAGTGTCAATTCCCAACATTTTTGGTACTTTCCCTCCTATCGCTACACTCTTGTCCTTTAGAGTCAGGTGGCTTCACACTGGTCCATCTTCCCAAAAGCAATTAAATGAGACAAAGGAAACTTATCTCTCCTGTAGTGTATTCCATCCTAAGATGTAGAAAAAGCACAAAATGTGCTGCTAATTTCGGCTCAAATATTCCAATGTAAATAAGGAGACACATTAATTAAATCATGCTATTCTTCTCAATGAGTCATTTGCACCAGTTAAAAATTATTTTTGATTCATGATAGATTCTGAGTCAAACACATTAACTATTTGAACACTGACCATTAGTTTGATCTTTAATTTTTTCAATCAATTTTTTGAAGGAAAAGGAGGTGAGAAAGGAACAAAATTTCTACAGGAAAAAACCAAACTGTTTTTAACCCAGCCCACAAAAGTAGAATATTCAATCAAATCTTTAATTCATATGTTAAAAAAAAAAAGACAGATTCTTTGATATCCAATTGAAATTTTATTCATGTGTAATTTTAAAGATTTTATGTTATTTGAATCATTTCACTGATTTTCCTTGCTATCTAGCTTTTACTGAGCCTCTAAAAGGAGAGCACTGTTTTGTTTACAGTTCTCGGGCAGGGCTGGGAGACATGGTGGTCCCCTGAACCATGTGGCCACCTTGAAAAACAAGGCTGAGGAAAGCTCTATTTTCTGAATGCCTTGTGCATAACAGACCCAAAATAAATATTTGGTAAATGATGTTGACAGAAGGAATTTAAGCTTACCTAGTTCTCCAGGGCCCTCACACTCACTTCTGGCTGGGTAACATCTCATCCTTAGGGTTACACCACTCACTGATAGAAGGAGTGACTGGGTCTCCTCACTCCAGAAAGGACAAAAACATTGCTATTTTTCTAATGCAATTAAGAAATCACATAAAGTAAAAATCATGGGCAATAGTGTCAGACAGCTTAATTTCAAATGGGTGTTTCTACCACTCACTAAGCAGCTCTTCAGCAGTTAATTTCATTTCTCTGTGCCTTAGTTTTATCTTCAGGAAAGATGGAGAAATGAATAGAATGTCCTTCAAAGGGCTGTGAGGATTAAGTGAAATGATGCATGGAACACATTTGGAACCGTGCACAAAGCAATCCCTCACAAGATGACTGGTATTACTGTTACTGCTATTGTTGCTGTGGCTTTATTTTCTGAGGCATTTAAAGCTGCTCTCTGCTTTTGTGTGTCTTAGGTCACTGTACTTGCTCTTAGCCTTCAATTCTCTACTTCCCAACTCTTATCAGAAATCTGATTGCAAGAAATAGTATCCACAAAGTGCTTCTTGAAGGAGATTCAGTCCATCCTTCTCCTGGATTCATCCTTTTCAAACTGTGCCCTTTGGGGTAAGTCAGAGCCCACTGCACTGACGCCCCACTCTAAATCGCCACATCAAATACTCTTCCTTTTCCAGTTGTTGCTGTTATTCTTAAATTTATGTAACGAAACCTTTGGTATGATTCTATTAGAACAATGCATTATCCAAAGAAAAAGTGTATGAACAACTACTCAACATATTCTGTTGTAGCCTTAGATCTTTCTAGAGATTTGCATAACTGTTCTATATTACTTGGTGTTTCATAAAACCATGTGTAAGAATTTTGCTTTAGCATATTGTCATTGTTCTACGCTGAAAGATATTATCATAAAAAATCCTATTTTACTCTCTACTATATTCATTTCAGAGCCATTGAGCTCTAGCTCACTCTTTATATCAGGTGTTCTGCTAAAGGCTTTACATATATTAGTTCAGGCAGTCCTTACTACCACTCCATGAGGTAGATAATAATATCACTGGCCTCCTTTTCCATACAAGGGAACTGAGGCTTATAGATGTACAGTATTCCGCCCAAGGTCTCACAATCAGTAAGCAATATGGCCAGGATGCAAATTCAACCAGGGTATACTGAGTTGAATAGCATCCTCCAAAATTCTCATCTACTGCGAACCCCAGAATGTGGCCTTATTTGTTTCTTCATTAATTTCTTTCATCAATGCTTTATACTTTTTAGTGTACACATTTTTCACTTTCTTGGTTAAATTCAGTTGTAAGTATTTTGTTTTTGATGCTGTTATAAATGGATTAGAAGAATTAATATGGTTAAAATGCCCATACTATCCAAAGCAATTTGCAGATTCAATGCAATCCCTATCAAAATTCCAATGGTATTTTGATGGTATTTTTCACAAAAACAGAAAAGAAATCCTAAACTTCATATAAAACTACAAAAGACCCTGAATAGACAAAGCAATCAAGATAAAGAAGAACAAAGCTGAAGGCATCACACTTCCTGATTTCAAACTGGATCGCAAAGCTATAGTAATCACAACAGTATGGGGCTGGCATAAAAACAGACAGAATGATGGAACAGAAGAAACCCAGAAATAAACTTATGCATATATGGTCAATTAATTTTTAACAAAGGCACCAAAAATACACAGTGAGGAAAGGTTAGTCTATTCAATAAATGGTGTTAGGAAAACTAGATATCCTCATGCAAAAGAATGCAGCTGGACTTTGATCTACACCATACACAAAAATCAACTCAAATTGGATTAAAGACTTGAACATAAGACCTAAAATCATGAAATTCATAGAAGAAAACATAGCTCCTTGACATTGGTCTTACCAATGATATTTTGGATTTGATACCAAAAGCAAAGGCAACACAAGCAAAATCAATCAAATGGGACTATGGCAAATTAAAAAGCCCCTGCACAACAAAGGAAACCATGAACAAAATGAAAAGGCAAACTATGGAATGGGAGGAAATATTTGCAAACCATGTATTTGATAAGGGGTTAATATCCAAAATATACAAGGAACTCATACAACTCTATAGCAAAAAGACAAATAGCCCAATTTAAAAATGGGCAAAAGACCAGAATGGACATAGTCAAAGAAGACATACAGGTACATAAAAAGGTGCTTAACATCACTAATCATCAGGGAAATCCAAATCAAAACCACAATGAGATACCACCTCACATTTGTTAGATGCCTACTACCAAAAATATCAGAGATAATAAATGCTGGGGAGGATGCGGATAAAAGGGAACACTTATACACTGTTGGTAGGGTGTAAATAGGTGCAGCCACTATGGGAAACAGCATGGAAGTTGTTCAGAAAATTAAAAATGGAACCACCATGTTATCCAGCAATTCCACTTCTGGATATATGCAAAGGAAACAAAATCATTGTCTTGGAGAGATATGCTCATTGCAGCACTATTCACAATAGCCAAGATATGGAAACAACCTAAATGTTCATCCTCAGATAAATGGATGAAGAAAATGTGATATATATAATGGAACAATATTAAACTATGTAAAGGAAGGAACATTTGCAACAACATGGGTAAAACAGGAAGGTATTGTACTAAGTAAAGTAAGCCAGAGAGAAATAAATGCTGCATGGTATTACTTATATGTGGAATACAAAAAGAAAGTCAAACTCATAGAAACAGAGAGTAGAACGGTGCTTGCTAGGGCTGAGCATTGGGCGAAATGGAAAGAGTTTGGTAAAAGTACAAAATTTCAGTTATGAGTAAGGTCTGAGGATCTAATATATAACATGGTGATTACAGTTGATAATAATGTGTTGTATAATTGAACTTTGCTGAGAGTAGAACTTAAATATTCTCAACCAAAAAAATAAATAAATCAAATTTAAAAATTAGGTAAATATGTGAGGTGATGGATGTGTTAACTCAACTGTAGGAATCCTTTCACAAAACATGCATATCTCAATTCATTATGTTGTATAGTTCAAATATATTAAAATTTTATTTGTCAATTATACCTCAATAAGGTTTGCAAAAAAGAGAATGTGGCTTTATTTGGAAATAGGGTCTTTGCAGATATAGTTAAGCTGATGTTATAGTGGTCTTAATCCAATGTGTGTCCTTATGAGAAAACAGAGACATAGGGATACATGCAGAGGGAAGATGGCCATGTGAAAACAGAGACAGAGATTGGAGTGATGCAGCTTCCAGCCCAGGAATGCCAAGCATGGTCAGCAATCACCAGAAGCTAGGAAGAGGCAAGGAAGAATTCTCCCCTAGAAACTTCAGAGCAAATATGGCCCTGATGACACTTTGACTTCAGACTTCTGAGCTCTAGAACTTTGAGAGAATACATTCCTATTGTTTTAAGCCAACCAGTTTGTGACAGTTTGTTACAACAGCCCTAGGAAACTAATATACCACTTTGCAGATAAAGAAATGATCATTTTCTAAGTTATAAAAATATCCAGGATAAATTTAATTGCTTATATTTTAGACATGTGCTGTCCAATATGCTTCAGTGATTTCACAACTGCAATTACTCTACTTGTTCAGTCCAGAAGCTAATAGTAACTACAGTTATTTATCCAATAAATAAATATTGAGCGTTTATTATCTACAAAGTGTGTACTAAGTACTGATGATGCAAACATGAATGAGATATTGATGATTCCTGGCCTCAGGCAGTTTAATATAGCATAATGAAAAGGGAAAGATCCAGAATGTTGCAGTATGTGGAAAAATGTGATCCATTTTGCATTAAAAACAATCTATTTTGTATTCTTCAATGGACACCCTAAAACCGAGACTATAATTATGACACAGGAAAAAATAGTTACACTGTGCTGAATTTCCATAGATCAGTCAGACCCAACTCACAAATGGTGTAGTGCATTGATTCCTTTTCCATTTTCAAAATCCCATGCATAGAATTCAGAAGGTATCAGTTTGTTTTTCCTTTCTTTCTCTGATGCACAGTTTTAGCTTTCTCTTTAAGGAGCTGGAGTCTGGTTTTGTCCACTGTTCTTTCTATGGTAAACAAAATGAAAATAAATCCTACAGTAGTTAGTGCTCCATTTTTAAGGGACTCATTAAAAATAAACAGTAGAGGAGAGGCAATTACTGTTAACAAACATAGGCATAAAAACTACAAATAAAGGGCCATTAACACAGAAAAATAATTGCTCCATCCTTCATCCAGATGCTCTTGTCAGTTTCATGTGCTGACATTGACTAACAATTTCGTGAGAGGCGGCTGCCGGTTGCAGGTCGTCCATTCAGTATTTCCTCCTTTGCGTCTCACTAGAAGAGAAAAATGATCAGCAATGTCAGTGAACTCTACTAAAATCTATTTAAAATTAGCACTGACTCTTCCCGTTGTCTCTCCTTTTTGCAAGTTTTTTAAGTTTTGTGTTATTTGTGAATACAAAGTGATGGTATACAAAATTTTCATCATGACAGTTGTTTTATTAGTGGACATATGGAAAAGGCAAATAAATTTTCTTCCTTTTAAGGATATAGGATTGGATAGAAGAGGAATTTGAATGTGGAAAAAAGCACAGAAAATAATACGCAAAATATATTTCATCACCTTAGAGAATGCTTTTGCAATTGCTTGACCTGACGTATGTTCTAATGAAGCCTCATGGGCTACGTGTGTGTGTGTGTGTGTGTGTGTGTGTCTTTGGGGAAAAAAAGAAAGAAGCAACCTACTAATGTTAGCACAATTTTAACTACCTGGAAAAAACAAACAATATGTAACTAAGTTTTTGGTTCATTTGATCAGTTCAGCAAATTGAGCTCATTCAGGCCTCACAGAATGCAGTGTTACTAGAGGTTTACACTAAGGCGCTCAGGGTTCAACCTGCCAATCCCCACATTAAAATCACCTCCATCATTGCCACATCACAAAGCAGAACATCCTGTAAGAATCCAACTCTTGCACAAGATTCTGAGTGATGTTATCTCAAGAGTTCCCAAGAATTGGACATGAAAATACCATCAGCGAGATGTTCATGATTTATTTATGAAAAAAATGCCAAGAACTGTGATAAAAATAAGAAATTAAAACGCACATCGTCAGATCAAGCTGTTCATTGTGAACATTGTTACAGTATCTGTCTTTCCTAGATCATATGACTCTCACCGGTTCTGAGATGCATCTGGAAAACTAAAGCAATTTACATAAAAATAATAAGCCTTTTCCTCAGCATCCAGATAACACATATCCCAATGGAGAGTGGAAAGAATATTTCACTAGGAGTTAAGTAACCCACGCTTTGCTACTAACTTATGATGTGGTCTTGACCATAGCACATTACCTTTTCGTCCTGAATTTTCTCTCCAAAATAAGGGAATTCGATAAGGTGATCTTCAATGTTTTTCCAAGTGTATAGCATTCGATGGTACTACGAAGCCAACTTAAAGCGAATTGAGCCTTCAACCCAGCCCTCTACCAAGCTCTTGGGCTCCTGTTAACGGCTGGAAGCGACTTGCTGGGAGAGAGCTGGCGTCTGATGATCTCTGCCCCAGGGCTGCGACTGCTTAGAGGAGAAGCTGAATGAGTAAACCTATACATTAAATCCAAACCTAAATGTTTATCCAGGAAAATGCAGGTCACTTTATGTGCCAGTTTGACTTAAACCCACAATAGATGATAATTGAAGCTTTTTCAAAGAAAAATATACTTTGCTCATGGTTCTATGAAAGAAGTCTATGTACAGTCAAATAAACACCAGCACTGTTCCGACTAAGCCCTTTGGCCATCTTATCACTGCCTGATTTTGTCAGATATTCTTAAAAGAGGGCAGAAATTGAGTTTGAATCCTGGCTGAACGATTTACTGTCTCTATGACCTTGAGGAAGTTACTTGTTCTCTCATAACTTTATCCATAAATCAGGAATTACAGTACATGCCTTGTGGAAAGAGATGGTACTTAGAGACAGTTAGAGATGACCTAGAAATAGCAGACCCTCAATAGCTATTACTGTTACTCTAAGTCACTGATGTGGCTAGAAAAATGTCCTGTGTAGCCCGTGTATTTCAATCATGGCTCATGACATAGGTTTATCCTTTGGAGCCGCAAAGACGTTATCTGAAAGTGCCCAGTATATCAAGCTATTTTTTTCAGCATCCTTAAGTGATCAACTGCTAGACAAGAAATTTGTGCATCTTTTAATTCAGAATATTGATATATGAAATCTTTCAGAAATTTTCTCTAGGTGCTTTATGTACTGCTTTCAAAACTAGATTCTGTTTGATGTGCAAGTGATGAGAGAATTTTGAATCTGATGAAAAAAACCATTCTTTCAACTTAAAAATAGTGGAAATACTAGTTAAGGGAAGAGTAAGCATAACAATTTGACCAAAGTCCTGTACCGTTATAACTATCCAATCTTATGAAGAAAACGGTGTAAGAGGAATAACAGACAGGCTTTGGTAAATCATATTTAGTATTTTAACAAATGTGGGTTTTCATGAATGTTTCCTTTGAGTTGGCTTTGATAGGCTATAAAAAATGGGGATGACCAGAAGAAAAAGAAAGAGAAAGAGAGAGGGACAGAGTGAAAGAAGCAGAAATCTAACACAATGGAAAATCCATATTACTACGAAATATAATAGTAATCTTTACACTTAAAACTTGTGACTCTTACATAAAATCAGAGGGAAGTTACTGAGGGTATATTATGCATTTGTTCAACAGAGTTTCAGTGCGATGGACAATTTTTTGAGTCTAAAACCTTCTGCTGAAAACAATAAATCACTATGCTGTCATTTCGACTTAGAATTTTCAGTTATATAGACATGTCATCTGTAGTACTTGATTAAAAATAGTTTTTAAAATTTTTAGTTTTTAAAATTTTTACTACTATCCTTACACACTGACAGAAGAGAAATCAATGTATTTTGTCTCCATTATTAGGAAAAAAAAAACCCATAACTAGCATCATAATTTTAAAAATTATATCAAATTCTTTTCTTAAAGCAGAATTTCAAGTTAGTCTTCGGTTCAGAGCAGAAGCCAGAGAGAAAGAAATTGTCACCATCTCTTATTCTTCCTCCCACCACAGCCATAGTTCCAAGAGACACTCCGTATATCCTCAGTGAGTCTCCCTCAGCCTACACTGACATTTCATGTCATTTTCCTTGCAACCAAAAGGTCCCTTAATCAGTACAAGAGCCAGTGTATTAATCTTAGTGCTCTCTGAAATATGGCTATTCAGTGACTGACTCACATGGGTCTGCCCACATTAATAACCAAGAAATAAAAGTACAAAACTAAATTGACCAGATTTGGCCAACAGATGCAAGAAGAAAGAGCGCTATAGAGGCTCTTGGATGAGAACTTAAAGGGCCATTTCTGGATGTGTCAAACATCTCGTCCACCCTCATTCGAGTGCCAGCACTGTCTGTGACTGCACCTAATTGCTAGAAGACTGGAATTGGTAGGACAGCTACTTCCTAGGAGAAGGGAAAGCAGAGTTGGTGAGCTTCTAATTAGTCTCTGCCATCATGGAGCTCTGTCATTTCTTTTATTTAACATAATCACTGAGTACCTAGTATAGGCTGCTGATGCCAAAGATTCAATACAGAGCAAAACCAGACAGTTCTCGCCTTGTCCTGAGAGCTCAAAAGGAAAAGTGTAAAAACTCTCGGTGAATGTTCACAGAGCTTTGGATTTCAGGAACAAGTAAAATTTTGTGGTATTTAACAAGATTCAAATAAATATTGTCCCCTGGGCTCACAAACATTTCATTAAAATGGAGGGGGCATTTTAACAATTAAGTATAGGATGAATTAAATCTCATAATAAGAGGCAGTCCTTGAAACCGAAGAAATTTAACTTCATAGAACTGCTACGCTTATTTTAGTTTGTTGTGGACCAACGACGCTTTATCACA